>NC_031775.1:1845679-2003162 GCF_001522545.3 Parus major | reverse complement strand
ACACCTTGGTTTGGATTCTTGCAGTAACTCACGGTAACAACTCAGCCTCTGGAAATGGGGTAGAAACAACCGGCAGGTGCAGGAGTCGGTGCCTGCTGTGCTTCCAGGCTGGGAATCAGCTGTGTGGGGCCATGCCATGGGAAAGAATCCCTAACAGCTCCCAGGTTTCTGGGCTGGAGCTGGAGCTAAGAAGGAAAGGGATTAATCCAGGCAGGAGAACATCCCACCTTGTGTTACTCCTGTAAAGTGTGGACGCTGTTTGGAATAGAGCCTCTCCTTCAGCCTGACAACGCTCCCAGAGGGAATTTCACAAGGGTACAAGGCTGGGAAGTGAGGAGCAAAGCTGTTGTGAAGGTGAAGCTCAGTTCACTCACAGAAATCACATAGGTCACTTCACCACTGTGCCTGGCAGGAAACAGGAAATGGGAGATTTCCAGTAAAGTCTTTGTAATTTGGTGGGGAAGAGGAGTACCGATACCAAATGGCTGCAGGGATGGTGGTCTAAATTACTTCAGACCAATTTCCCTTTTTTTAATTGGTGAGGGTTATTAACCTTACCTGCAGTTATAAGGCCAAATAGTTACAGTTCTGGAAGATATTCTAGTTTAATCTAGCTGTCCTCCATGCCACATACTCACAGCAGCCATAGTTACCTATCACATGATGTGTGAATTTGCTTCTGTCCCTTTCCCAAACCTCACCCTTCCTGGTTATTCAGCTTCTTTTTAATATGCTAGTAGAACTTCTGTGTCCCTCTGCAGCATTTCCATGGATAGAAACAGTGGAACTCTACCTAAAGGATGCTGCCTAAAGCTCAGCACAGTGGATGCTGTATCAGCTTTCCATCTGTGGCTAGGCTGAAAAGTGAGCAGGACTGAGATGGGAGCTGAAGGCTGGGGCAGCTCAGTTTGCTCAAGCAAACTCAGACTGAACACAGGAACTGTACCTGTGTAATTCACAGGTTGTTCTCACAACCTGTCTGCTGCAGCTGACAGAGGTGAGCTGCTCCTGGGTCCTTCACAAAGGCTTGCTGACAAATGACTTTCACCAGGTCAGGTTTTCAGGGCGTTCCACCGAGTGCCTACGTCCTCTCAGGCCAAACACCAGGCTCAGTGTGTGTCCACAGCATCTCTGAGCTTGTTTTTAGGTGAAACAATTTCTTCATGCAAGAGCTGTAAGCCTGAAGTCAGATTTTGCTGCCATCCACAATGAATACCCCTCTGGACAGGAAAGTGTGGCCTTTCCACCCAGAGCAGCCCAGGTGATGGGAGAGCACGTGGTGAGTGAATTTTCTACCCACACTGTTTCCAGATAAGATTTTTCAGAGCAGTCAGAGATCAAACAAGTTGTGTCATGAGGTTTGGTTGCTTCAGTCCTCTGCTGGCATGATCTCTGCTAGAGATCAACATGAGTTCTATGCCCTGCTGCTTTTGGGAGGTAGGTGGAATGCTGCTCTCAGCCTGCTAACCAAAAAGTCTGATTAATCAGATGAATGCTCTCATTCTGTATCCTGCTGAGTGGTAATACCTGTGAGCAACTGCCCCAGCTGGCAGCTTTTCAGTGCTGGGTCTTGCTGTAAATCCCTAAAAGCAGAGGGGTCCCAGTGATTTATGCAAGCCAAGTGTTCCCAAAGAGGATTCAGGTAAGGGAATTATTGAGAGAAATATGTTGCTCTGTCCCTTTTTCCTGCCTGGTACCTTTTCCATGGGAAAGCCCTGCTGTGTTTTGGTGAGGAATTCTGCCAGGAATTGCCTGTTCCTTCTTCTAGGTCGCTTGCCTTTATGGAGCATGTCCTGTCTTGACTGAAGTTCCTCAGATTTCTGAGGCAAATGCAAGTGAGGACAATGTCCCTCACTTTGTTTTTCTGTCCTGCTCACAGCTGGGTACTGCCTATCATCACTCCTGCTTGCTTAACATCAGGAATGGAGGCCACCAATGCTGCTTCATGACAAAGTCAAAAGGATCTGGATTAAGGATTTTATCAAACAGTTTAAAATGTAATGCTTTTCCAAAGATGTGATTATTATCTTGGAGTTGTTCTAGCTCTACCAAAAAAAACCAACTCTATTTAAGTAGATTTGAAAGATTTTTTATCTTATTGGTAACTAAGTTACCAGGAAGGGTGTTTATATGTGCCACCACAGCCTGAAAGAATTCCCTCCCAGCCTCCTGAAGTGAAACCTGAACAAACACAGTTTGTCTCAACGGTGTGACTTATTTTTTTCCTTGCTGCTCAGGTGTCAGGACTCCAGATTTTTACCACTGCTCACCTGCAGTGAATCTTAGCATCTTATGCAATCTTAGCATCTGAGCTCTGACCAAGCAGGCAGAAAGGCCTGAACCAGCAGCAGCTCAAACATCCTTTCATCTGTCTCTTCCACTGAGTTTTCCTTGCCCAGATGGTCTCCTTGTTGCTCTTCCTCCATTTCATCACTAAAATCAGACCAGCTCCCCAGGCAAGGCCCAGATTTTGGCCTCAGGGTAAGAGGCACTGATCCTTTCAAGACTTTTCTCTAAGTGCAGTTGTTGTAGTAGCAGTTCCTGTCTCATTCACATTATCTGTGGTCTAAAATGCTTGTGTTAAGTCTTGCTCTTCCCCTCTCTACCACCAGATAGCTCTGTTCTCTCTTTCTTGGGACAGAAGTAACTGTCTTACTGGTGAGGGAAATGTAGAAACCCATCTAACATTTACCAAAAAAAAAAAAAAAAACCAATAAAAAAATTGGGTATTTTATATGAAAATAGAAGATTGAATGGGAAGAGACAGAAGAAGAGGAGAGCAAACAGGCAGTGGCTTTTCTTCTGGTTTTTGATAGCTCTCCCAGATCCATATAAACACAGACACTGGAAAGTGCCACTGTCCCTTTATTTTTGTTCTGGGAAAAAAGGTGCATTCCATGTCCATCCAAGACAGAAGAAATGTAGGAAAACAGGACATTGGTGCCATGGGGTCAGTGACAGCTGGTCACAATAAGTCTGATGCTTTGGAACTAAGGATTTTATTGTACATTTACTTCAAATCATGGGATCCCAGAGGTGACCCACTGCACATGGGACTGTCAGATCAGTCTAGAGACCTCTGTGGGTCAGTGTGTCCGAGTGCCATCCTCACTGTAACAGAGCCCTCACCTCCAGGGGCTTTGGAGGCTTTTCTGTGGAGCTTTCACAGTTCTGGTGAAATCACAGAGTGGATGGAGCCCTGCCTAAGCTGTCTGGGCAGTCTGCTGCTGAACCCACTCCCGGATCAGCTGGTGAGCAATGGCCTGTTTGGGAGGGAACCAGGGTAAACAACTACCATCCTCCTGCTTTGAAGATCTGGGCTCTCTCTTGAGACCCTCCACAATTTCCTCCAGGCCAAACCAACGGGCTTCCTCCAGTTCCAGGGTGTCCACACTGATCTGGAAAGAATTCAGAGGGCACCAGCTCCTTAAATCAGCTTTGAATGTGGGCAGTGGTACCTTGCCTGTTCTTGCTTCCACAGAGATCCTGTGTTACATCCATGCCTGAATTAGGCACTGAGGCCATTCCAGGGAAGGATATCACTATCCACCAGTATTTTGTTGTGCTGGTTTCCCTAGGGAAGCCACAAACCAGCCCCTGCTCCGCTGTGGCAAAGCAAAGTGGCCGAGCACAGCAATTAATGTGGCAGAACCTGCAGGTTCTATGGCAAATTTGTGAGGAAAAACCCTCTGCAAAGTTCAGAGGGAAAACTACAGGAGTGTTGGGCTCTGGGCTTGTCTATCCAGCAACCTGAGCCAAATCTGGCACCCCGCAACAGAAGATGATGGGATTGTTTCCACATTTGTCCTGCACTTGCAGAAAAAGCCAACGAAAAATTGCATTTATGGAGGGTTTGATGCTCTCCTGACTAAATTCTGCAGACCGAAGGAGACTTTGCTGCCTGAGGCCGGCAGAGGAATGGCTCAGGGGAGCCCGAGCCGCTCACCTCAGCCCGCTGGGCTCCCACCAGGGCGTGGCAGGCTATCATTAAGGAGCTGCCGGGGAAGGGCCAGTGCTGGGAAGCCGAGTAGCGGAGCGACTCCACCTCCAGCCCCACCTCTTCGGCCACCTCTCGCCGCACTGCCTCCTCCACGTTTTCACCTGGAACCAACCAGAGTTGGGCAAGGACGGCCCGGGCTCAGGGCAGCCAGCCGTGGCCAGGAAAACGCAGGCAAGGCTCATTCCCACACGCAGGAGCTCCAGCTGTGCCGACCTGGAAACACTTGCTGGTGGGATGCTCCATTAAATTCACCAACCTCTATAAACACAGGCACCAGAGACACTTTTGGCCCCATCTATATACGGACATACATACAGCTGGACAGAACAATTCAGTTTTAAGCCATTTTCCCTCCTGTAACAAGGGGTCAGTAGTTTTTCTTCTAAGCCAGGCTGCATGAGCCACAGAATGGATTATGAAAGGGTCAGAGGTTATAAACCAGCAAGTTTAAAGCTTATGTTTACTATCAGGGATAGTAAACACCTATAATTCCCATTCCCTTTAGGTACATAACAGCTATTTTGAATTCTGTCTGCATGCAAACACCGATCTGCTTCAATCTAATGTTTTTTTCCCAGCTGTCACAGAACCACAGACTGCTTTGGGTCTGAAGGGACTTTAAGGATTAATTAGTTCCAACCCCCTGCCATCAGCATGGACATCTTCTGCTAGACTGGGCTGCTCAAAGGCTTGCCCAGCCCGGCCTTGAACACACCTGGGGATGGGGGCACAGATCACCTGAGTCCATCCTTCTCTGTGAGCAGGCATTTGGCTGCTGTCCCCACACCCTGCCTGCCCAGAACTCACTTACCCACGTCACAGAAGCCTGACAGAGCCGTGAACATCCCCGGGGGAAACGAGGGCTGTCGCGCGAGGAGGCACCGGCTCCCGTCGGACACCAGGGCGATGACCACTGGAGACATCTGGCACGAGCCCCACCAAAGCAAGAGAAGCAGCTCAGACTAAACAAGTTAAGTGAAAATTTTTGCTTTTTGCTGGCTGGTTGGCCATTAAAGACAAAGTACCCAGCTGTCACAGTGACACTGTCAGTCCCCAGGACCGAGATTGATGAGAGACAAACTGTTTTCTCGTGTTCAGGCTTGGCTGTTTATTCTTTCCTTATCTATATTACACATGTAAGACTACAAGGAGCTATATACAATAAGCTCTCTCTATATACCCTAAGAATCTCTCCAAGGCCTTTTATGTGTCTATTTACCCAATAATCAAATGCCAAGTCACTTATTTTCTTTAGTGACACAGTGACCTGACACCCGTGTGCTGCAATGTTTTTATCCAATCACCCACAATTACCCAAAAACCCTTAGAAGAAGAAGATGAACAACAAGAAGAGACAATGCCCCAAAGTTTCCATCTTGAATTCACTTATTAATATAACTAAAACTCCAAACTTTTTCACCCCATGACTTAAGATAACTCTATCTAATTTATACACTCACATTATTAGTTTTTTTACTTAACTTTAGAAGCTGTCTCCATGGCTTTAGGCTAAACTCAGTGCTCTCTTGGGTGCCAGAGCCTGTCAGCACAGATAAAGGAATATTTTCTGTGCCTGACTCCAACACCCAGCTGGACACAAATCCCTTCTCCTGCTCACCTTTGCTGCCAGGTGCTCACCTGTGGGTAGTAAGTGACTCCGCTGGCGTGGCAGACGCGTTTGCTGCCAGCTGGGTTCTTCTGAGTGGGCTGCCCCGTTTTGCTGCAGTACTGGTGGGACTCGTGCCACTGCAGAAGGGAGTGGGCCTGCCAACACAGAGGAGCACAAACCTCATTTACACCTAAGGGGAAGAAATAATTCAGAGTGGCCTCCCTGAATAACGCTTTGCGCGCAGTCGCGGGGATAAACTCGGATTATCCTCGGAAGCACGGGCAGTGCTTTGAGAAGCGGCAGGTTCTGCAGTCCATGTTTGCTGCCTCTGAATTTGAGTGTGTCTGGGGGAGCTGGGCAAGAGCTGTTGTGTACTGGCACATAATGGGAGTTGTATGGGGAGCTGGACTGTTTCTAAAGAGTCTCCAGCCCTGAGTATCTTCCTTAAAAATAGCCCAGGCATCACCAACATTATAGAGCAGGAAAGGAAACACAAGCTATTTCTCCTTATGGGTCAGGACAGCTGATTTTCACAGACAGGTGCTCTCTTAGGCCTCCCAAACACACCTGCAGAGCACCAGCTTATGAGGGAGAGGTTTTAGAAGAGCAGCTCTGAGAGAAGATGCATTTGTTTGTTTGTGATACCCAGTTTGCCTGATGTTTGTTTGAGCTGAGGACAAACTGGGATTGCTGGGATTTAACACATTTCAGCATAAATTACTGCAGTCATTTTTAAGTCACTTGTCTGTTCCTCCTTGCCTTGCATCTTCCTTTTGGGACCACAAATTTGGGAAAACTGGTGTGATTTATATAGTGTGCCTAGGTTCCTGAAAGCGTACAGCAGGTAATTCTAGAATATTAGACCATAAAACAATATGGGAGATGAGGAGAAGGGCTGGTGTTAGAGATCACAGCTCCCCTAAAGTAAAAAGCCCTGTCCAATACCGAAGCCAGCAAAGGAGAATCCTCCCTGTCCACTACAAAGAGAGCTTTTCGTAGGTCAGTAAATGATCCCTGCAGTTCTGACTCAATGACTGATTTATCCAAGGCTCCTGTTAAAGGAAAGGAAAAGAAAAAAAAGAAAAAAAGAAAATTAGATCTCATAAATTTCAGCTATTATTGCCATTATTCCAATTTTATGCCCTTTGCTGTTCTAATATACAATTTCTGGGAGTTCCCATGGAAGTGAACCACATCAAGGGTAGAATTCCCAAATGTCAGTGGTCTCCCCCAGCCCACCTTTCCTAACACACACAGGAGCAGCAGTGCAGCCTCTGGCTGTGACCTGCCACGCTCACAACAGCTCCTGCAGAGCCCCCACCCAGCCCTCCTTGCCAGGACAGGTTCTCCCAAGGATTAGGGATGCTGGCCTGGCAGCACCTCCATCCCAAGTGCATCAAACTGGTGCTGGCACAGGTGGAAGAGGAGTCATCCCCACCTAAATCCAGCGCAAAGCGCGGTCTGTGCTCGTCCGAACAGCCGATCAGCACCGACTTCTCTATCCACTGCTCAGCCTCTTGGAACTTCTCCAGAATCCCTTTCATCTCTAAACAGCAGGGAGAGGGGGAGAGAAAGCTGTGGTGAAAGCAAATCCATACAACTGTGGTGCTCTCTGGATCTTCAAGGCACAGGCAATCTTGGCTCAAGGCAGAATGCCCCCGTGTCAAAGGGGACCAGACAAGTGCTCCCACCCAGGCACAAACCTAAAATCTGGCTTTCCTCCTAAGCTGTAGGACATTTAGACCATGTCAGGCTAAAGATCACAATGTTGTAATGCTTGGGGAGAAGCTGTCCATTGGTTTTGTCCTGCACTAAGCAATACCTTTCTCTCAAAGAAAACTTTTGCTACGTTATACCAAAACAGACATTTGTCAGTAAGACCTTGTTTGTTTTCCTGCCAACCCTCTGTCTTCAGAGGGCACAGTCCCAAATGTTTAAACCTGATCACCTCAGAACAGATCAGGCTGACACCATGTGTGACCCACCAGGTGTTTCTTTCTGGATGCACTGATTTCTCCTTACCTGCTGCACTGAGCTGTGGTACCAAATATTTCTTCCCAGCTTTCTGCAGGAAGGGGGAGAGGTTGTGAAAGAGGTAGAAAGTTCCTGAGGTCTGAGCTTGTCTACAAAGGCTGTCATCTTCCTTTAGCTGATTTAAGTATCTGCAGTGAGAAAATGGTTGGGAAGATTAATTGAAGATCATGTTGAGATTATTTCTTATTTGGAGGCATTTATTTTGCACAGAGCAGGGGGGTGCTGAATGGGAAAATCAGATTTAAGGTAATCCATGTGCCTGGGGAGTTCCCACAGCTGAGTCACTCTTTGGTGGGCTGCAGCCTCTAGTGAAGTTTGTGTGGCAGAAAATACAGCAGTTCTTACCTCCCACATGAACACCTTCAAGTTTGGAGATGCAAGAAGCTCAGTAACCCAGTCTTCCAATCCACAAGGTCTGCTGTAAAGGCTGCAGGAAACCTCGATCTTCTCTTCAATCCCCCCAGTCCCTCCCAGCTCAGAATATTCTGTGAATTTGGATGGCTCCAAATGCTGTTTTGGCCAAACTGCTGAGCACTTCTGATGTTGAATCTGGTTCCCATCAGGCTACATGTGTTGTGTTGTACCTGTCACACTGATGTGAGGGGTAAAAACCCCAAGTTTTAGGGCACAGCTGGCTGGAGCTGAGTTAGCAAAAAATAAAAATAAATGGAAAAAAGGGTGTCAGCCTGTGCTCCTTTCAGGCTGTTTGAAGCACTATTTAAAATGAGGTGAGCAGCACCACTTGAAGTCTGGTACTGTGGGAGCCCTCCAGCCAGGACAGGCAATCATTGACAGAGCTTCAGCCAGAGAGAACCAGCTCTTGCCTTGGCTGTTAGCATTTACAGAGCTCACAAAGCATTAGTGTGTGATGGTTAAAGGATTAACCCCCTGATCAGGGCTAGCTAGGGCTGCTTGTGCCAAGCTCTGCCCCCCAGTGCTCAGGGACCAGATGAGAACTTACCTCATTTTTCTCACATAGGTGGAGTGCAACCTGCAGAGGAGGGAGGAAACTCTCCTGTGCAGTGCTTGATATGCTGCAGCCATAACCAACACCTACAGCTGGTGTCTCTGCCTGAAAAAGAGAGGCATAAAATGTAATGCAGCAGCCCTGCAAGGTTAAGTTTGATTTAAAAGGTGCAGGTAAATCTCATTCTCAGAGTCTGTGGAAATCTGCTTTCTAAAATGAGCACTTCAGTCACACTTCAAACTCCATTTCAGGACAGTTTTAAGACTACTTAAAGACACCTCAGCTTGTTTCCATCTCTGAGTGTGCACAGACCTTACAGAACTTGCTTATAGGACTAGATTAGACCTTCCTGTCCCAAACCCCTAGAGAAAAGGGCAGAGAAGGTGGCTGCTCTTTTGCTGGTTTCCTACACAGTTGTAATGTCCTCCACCCAACCACACATCCTATTGGATCTGTGGGAAAGGCCCTGATGCCAGGAGAGAATGAAAGACAGAATATCAGAATTCCCTGAGTTAGGGGACAGCAGTTGCAGCTGAATGCCCGAGAGCCTGAGGCTTTGGCTGGGACAGCTGAAAACTCGGAGCTGGAGACAGCAAAGGCTCCACACCTCGAGAAGCCGTCCCAAACTTTGGGGAGTTCTGTTCCCCGGGGATTTTCTCCACTTACTGCGCTGTGTTTTCCCTGCTCGCTGCGCCGGGATCTCGGGTGACCTCTGGCTCTGCAGTGACTCCGCTGGGCTCCAGTCACTCTTCCCTCCCCGGGAGTGCTGGGAATTGTAGTTCTGCTACACTCCCGGAGTTTGTTCCTGGTCTTCCTTACTTCCCCTCTCCTTTCTCCTTTTCCTTTTTGTTTCCCCCACTCCGAGCTTCTCTGGGTTTTGTATCCACAGCACAGGAGCGTTGTTTAAAGGAAAGGACCATAAGTCCTCCAGCAGGAAAAGATGCCAAAAGCTGGATTTATCCAAAGGCTGAGCCAAATACCCACAGCTGGATTTGTCAGCAAACAGCTCTGATCAGAGAGCCAGGGCACGTCAGAATAATGACAAACTGCTTTCATTCCTTCGCAAGCAAACAGATTCCTCTCGGGTATTGAAAACTTTACCCTGGGTTGGAGCCTACCTGACTATATTTAGCACAAAGAGAATTTTATAAACACACAAAAAGTGAATGTTTTCAGGGCAGCCTGCTGCTCTTTGGTCATGAATCGAGCTGTTCTAATCGAGAATTCACGTCATGAAATTTGAGAGCATAGCTCGTAAAGATAATAAACAGAATATCCAGGGAAATAGTACTCTTGTTACCAGAGTTACTTACAAGTTTAGGTTTAATTATGCTTGACTTCTATTTTTATGCTTCCTGAAACAGAGCAAGCCCAGCCTTATTAATCCACCGGGCTAATTGGATTAATGGACAAAACACATCTTCCCTTAATAAGATAAAGGATTGAAATATAATCTCTAAGGGAAGTATCCACCCTGCTGTGAAAACAAACTTAACAGATTTATTGACCCCAGCTGCCCCCAGATACACATCTTGCAAGAAGAGCTGGCTTTAGAGGGAATCAGCTGGAGGAGATACTTGGGATATCAAGTTTTGGGACAGCCTCTCCATCTGGCTTAGCCCAGAGCAGCCAGCTGTTTGTCACAGGAAGGGTTAAAAGCCAGGGCAGGGCTCGGGCCTCTCCTTTTCAGGTGAAACCCCCGTGGGCTGGATTAGCCCAAAATTTGTCCACCTGGCCTGTGTGCCAGGGAAAGAGAGGCAGAGAAAATGAGATTAGAGCCTGCACTTCTGCTGCTGGTCTGAGCAGGGGGAAGCCAAGCGCTCCGTGAGAGATTCCTTGTGCCTCCTCTGAGATTTCACGTGCCAACTGCCCCGTCAGATATTTCTGCAGCATGTAAGCAAGGGGCATGATTTTGAAACAGAGGCTTGCTTGTCACTTATTCACTTAATCATTTAATTCAAGGAGCACAAGTAGCAGTTGTTGGTTTGGCACTTGAGTTGTTTCTCTGTAAGTATTTTTGGGGCTCTGAGTTGCACCTGTAAACTGTTTATATCAGACATTGTACCCTGTGCTGGGAGCAATCCTGGGAGTGAAGAGAGGGCCTGGACACAAAAATGCATCTCTGACAGCTTCCTGTAGCTTACCAGTTTGAGCTTTGGCAGGGCCCCAGAGGAAGTGAATCCCAGAAACTCTCCTGAAGCAGAAAGAGCAAGCAAAGAGGTCACAAGCAGTGGGAACATCATCTCTTACATGGACAAGATCAAGGCAAATCTTTGGTCCTGTGTGGCTAAAAATTCTTTTTTTTGGTCAAATCTGGGTTTGTAAAATACTCATACTGGGGTTAAGAGTTGGTAAAAGGTTTTTCCAAGCCACAAAAGCGGCTGGAAAATGTAATTCCAGGCTAATAATGGTTATACTACTAATCTTGCTTCTTCTTTCTGTTTTGTGTCTCTCCAGTTACCCCCAATAAGCAGAAATGAGCATTAGAATTGCTCACAGCTGGCCCTTGTAAAACAACTGTTAATTGCCTTAAACACATTAAACCAGCAAATTCACATCGAAAACTTGTGGTCAAGCCACAAGGAACTTCTTGGAAAGAAAAAGAGAGTCCTTTTTTTAGGAAAAGCTTAGGGAAAGACAAACCACTTCTTTAAAGAGAAAGCTAATGAGTAGCCTTCCCCCCCAGCATTAAATTTTAGAGGCAAACTACCCAAATCTGGCTTTTCTCTGAAGTTAGAATCATGTCTATTAGGTATTAGACAGCTGGGCCTTTTGTGGATTGATATAAATATGACTCACCTGTGCCTTAAAACACTGCACAGCAGGTCACTGCCTCCAAAAAGATGCTGAAGGTGTGGAAAAAGTTCCAAGAGGACGAGGAATATTACCAAGCTTAACCACTGCAAGGAACTGGGTAGGCTCTGTGTAAGGGATGGGCACAGGGTGTCTCATCCCATGCAGGAACCTCATTAATCAAAACTAACGAGCTGGAGCCTTCATCCCCAAGCTGACTGACTTCTTGGTGTTCCCCACTCCCTGCCTTACTCCCTAAAAATATCTGGAGAGTGCAAAAGAGGACGAGAAAGCAGCAGATCTCGCTTGGAAAAAAAATCTGACTGCGTCTCTTACAGCGTGTGAGGTTTAGCCAAAGCTCTAGAAGCTGCTGTTAAATCTCTGGCTAGATGTTAGGGACTCTTTGGATAATGGGGCTTTAACTGGATGCCTCAGCTAGAAGCTTGGATATCATTCCAGCGTTTCCTGCTAGTTGTAGGAGTTGTATTTCTGTTGGAAGGCGACCAAAATGAGAGGAAGGGAAGGCTTATTTTTTGACGGATAGTTCCACTAAAAACTGGCCTCCTTCCTGCTCTGGCTCAGCAGCACTCGCAGTGCTGGCCATGTGCACACATCTGTGTCCACAGCTGGACAAGAACCGACTAAATCCACCTCGTGCCCTTGTTTGTGTCTCCCGTGAGACTCGCTGCATCCCAGCACCCCCCAAAAACGGGACAAAACACCCGAGGTTTTGTCTTTCCGAGGCGCTGCTGAGGAGCTGAGGTGACAGTCTGGGCACAGGGAGAAATCTCAGGTGAGGGTCTCCAGCTCCCTCTTCTGAACGAGGTGGTTTTAAAGCAGCTCAGTCACCCTGCTAAGAAATGTGTGTTACAGGGAGGGTTTGGCCCCTGTTATCCCTTTGCCAGCTCTCTGTTGTGGTTGTTGTGAAAGGTTTCCAGTGACCACAAATGCCTGCCTTTAAAGGGTGAAGATCAAAGGCTGGCTATGCTAGTGAGGAGCGTGATCCTTTACTTGAAACCCTCACCTAAAGCAAAAGGAAAAAAGAGCTTAGCAACGCCCTTGATTCCAACTTAATAGCCGGAATCAACAAGTAGCCAGTTTATTTACCAACTCCTGGAAAGCAATCAGCAGGGCAGCATGGATCTCACAGAGCAAGACTCACCCAAGCAGCTTTTTAATGTGCCTGGGGGCACACACGGGCCCTCCTAGCCCGGGCTCGATAGTCCCGGAGGTCTTTTCCAGCCTAATTATCCTGCGACGCTAAGCCCAGCCGCTCTGGCAGCAAGGAGCGGGCGGTATCCCGGCCTTTTTCTGGCAACTTTCACTGCAAAAACACCGCGGGGTGTCCCGGGGTGCCGGTACCGGGGGGTCCCCCGGCCCTGAGGGACCCACGTGGAGGCGCGGAGGTGGCGGCGGCGCATGCGCGGTACTGCGGCCGCCGCTGTGACCGGCCTCACGTAGCGCGCGGCCCGCGCCGCCCGGGGGGGCGTGGCCCGAGGGGGCGTGGCCATGGCCGCCTATAAGAGGCGCGGCGGGGCCGGGCGCGCTCAGTCGGTGAAGCCCCCGGGCAAAGCGCGGAGCTCCGGTGCCGACCCCGCCCAGCCGCCCCTCAGTGCTAAGGTGAGGCCCGGCCGCCCCGTCCCGCCTGCCGTGGGGGTGGCTGGGCGGGCGAGTCAGCGTGAGGGGAGCCGCGGGGCTGCGCGGCTGCTGTGAGGGCGGCGGTGGGTGGGGGCGATACGTGGCAGCGCTCCGCCGCCCCCCACCTTCCCCGCGGCTCGGGACCGGTGTCCCGGCGCTGCCGGCCGGGGTTCCCGGCCCTTACGTAACGGGAGCCGGCAGCCTCCGGAGGGGGGCGGGAGGGCGCCGCCGCGCCGGCTTCCCCGCGGCTGGCAGACTAAACACAGCCGCCGCCTCCCTCTCCTCCTTCTCCTCCTCTGCCTCCTCCCGGTCCCTGCAGCTGGGAGTTGTCCCCCCGGCCGGGCCCGGCTCCCCTGCCCGCCGCCGGCGCAGGTGGGCTCCCGCGGCTGAGGGATCCCGGGGCTGCGAGCGCACGGCTCCGCTCGGGCAGGGATGGAAAGTTACTCGGGATTGCACCGTGGGGAACGCGGCTGGTCCCGGTTTCCCTCTCCGCTGCTTTGGGTTGGACTCGGCCAGCTGCTTTTCGTGGAATTTTGCCTCTACCTTTGTAGCAAGCTGTACCGCTCAGTGGATGTTGTGATAGCATCCAGCCTGACTGGCAGGAGAAACTCCGACCTGGAGCCTTGAGCATGCTGGAGAATATAATAAAAACGTCACGTGCACTTAGAGTAAATCTTGCAGTTTACCTGAAAAGCTGGCTGCTCCCAAAGGGAAGATCCTTCGGGATTGCCCAGCGTTGAATTTCACTCTTCTTTTTTTTTTTTCCTGCTGGCTTCAGTAAGAGGAGCATGCAGAGTGCTGAAGCGTTCACTTACTTATAAGTAAAGGGTAAGCGCTCGAGGTTTCAGTGAATGAAAGGAGCCATTTATTTACTTGGTTACTACAAGTAAATAAATGCAGCTCCCCGCAGCGCCAGGGGCTGTTGGCTCGGGATGCAGACGGTGATCTGCCAGGGGCGGAAAGTGAAGGTAATGAGTTCCCGGCTTGTCTGGAAAGCAGAGGCCTGCCTTTGGGGACATGGATGTTCTCTGCACCCGCTGCTCCTCCGGGACCTTTGCTGGATACATTTTAAAGCCTTGGACCCAGCTGATTTGACCCAGAGTACTTCGCACTGCTTCTCAAGTATGTGCTGACACAACCAGTATTTATTAACTTTCCTTCTCTTTGTTTTCCTCCTCAAGCCAGCTCTCTGACCTGTGCAGATTTAAATGTTGTTCTGTAATGAATGGCTTCGAAATCTAGCGTTTAAAGCTGTGATTTTTGGGGCTTGCACGTAGATTGCAAAGTGCCCAGTACAGATTGACAAACTGAAATGACAGGTGGTGGGTGAGTTACACTTTGGAGGGAGTGAGGATAAACAGAAGTTTATAGCAGGAAAACCATGCTGAGGTTGATATAGATGAGGAAATCTTTTTTTCTTTAAAATAATATACTCCTTGGAAAAACCCAGCTGATCTTTGGCATTATCCTGCTTTCTTTATAATCACTCTAAATATCTGAAAATATTCTGTGTATCTCTGTAGATGCTCAGCTAATCCTTGAGCAGGAGAATAGCCTCCTGCCTGTTGTGTCTAATAAGATAATTGCTCTATTCCATGCCCAGTGTTCTTTGCCTTGGCCTGGGAAGTTAAAACAAGTGGGCTTTGAGGGCTGTGTCCATTCAGTCTTAGTCTGGAGGAAATCAAGGGAAAACTCACCTCAGTTCCCTGCCTACAAATCTCTGTACAAACACAACTCCTCTGTATTCAGCTTGCAACTAAATGATAGGTAGAACACCCTACTTGAATTTGAAATTGATTCTCATCTCTGATTATTTCATTATATTTTCCATATATATATAAAAGATTAGAACTCTCTCATTAAAAGATGCCTAAAGCACCCCCTGTTCTTTTGGCAGCAGCAATTGTAGAAAAATCTTTCACTGCTTGGGTCTGAATTTTAAAACAGCCTTTGAACATGCTAGAGGACTTGGGAACTGGATTCTGTTGCTTCTGTCCTGTGAGACCTTTAAGCAGTGATGACACTTAAATGTTCTTAGGACTTATTTTGGGAAAGTTCTTTCCTTTTCAGTAATATTTTTGGTCACATCATGTTGTGAGACTGTAACTTGGGTTGTCCTTGAGACAGGAGAGGTTTAGGGCACAGTGAGCAGCTATTGCTTCAGGTTCCATCTTTTCCATTTCCCCTAAGCTCAGCTTAACTGGTCAAGGGGTTTTATTATTATTTTTACATACAGTGGGGTCCAGTAAGGATTGTGAGAATGGATCCATCTTTTAATCAAAAGTTAAGGCTCTTGGTGATAGAGTTTTGTCTCCTGGCCCTGCAGTGGACTTCATCTGGAGCAGCCCAGTTACTTCTTGCCTAAATAAAGAAGCTGGTTTGGAGATGAGTTAGAGCCCATTCCATGTTGAAGTGCCCCCTCAGTTTCCAGTTTTTATCCTGTGTTCTGAATCCTGGGAGCTTGGAGTTGGCAACAAAGGAGCATCTTCAGTCTTTGGTCACTGAGTAGTGGGACCTTGATTGTGATGAGGTTGTGTCACTCTGTGGTTGTCTTCACTTGTCTGCTCATAGAGCAGAGCTGAACTCATTGGAAGCCCCCCAAAAAACCCCTCTAAGTTACATCAGTTGAAGTGGGGTTTGTTGTGTGCTCAGGGAATCCTGTGCTGTGCTTGGCAGTGCCATTGCTCCGCTTGCTGCTCCGTTTCCCTTCCATCCCCGCGTTTGTTTGCTCTTTGCTATTCCCCCCCTTCCCAGCCTCACGTTCTTCTGCTCTGCCATGTTTTGCTGTTTCAGAGCTTAGTCAGTGCTCGTTCCCAGGGGAGGCAGGGAGCTCCCGTGTTGGAGCTGGCAGCTGGACTCCCACTCTTGCGAGTGGGCAGCCATCCCCTCCTCCCCGAGATGCTCGATTGCCATCTTTGCGGGACACGGCTGAGGAGGAGGGCGAGACTGACAGGAATAATGGAGAGAAGATTTTCATCTTGTTTTACTTCATGTCGCCAACGGGAAGAAATTAAAGCCTACTTATCTGGCAGCCTGTGAGTCCGGGAGCTTTCCAGCGTCTATATGAACTGAGCTGTGTTTTCTTTGATTTGGGAACCTGTGGCTGATCCTGCTGCAGTGGTTGGAAAGCCCTGCTCCTTCTCAAATTCTTCCTAGAATGGGAGATCCTGTTTCTCTGGGCAGCCTCTTCTGGTTAGTGCCTGCCTAAGTGTGAGAAACTTTGTGTTTGTACCTCCTTGGAATTGTGTTTTGTGCCTGTTGCCAGTCTGTTCCTGCTGTGTGCCTGTGGAGATAAGGAGGTGGGAATAAGGGATACAACAGTGTTTGCAGAAGCCTGGTGCTGGAACAGGCTGCAAAGGCAGCTGGAGGAGAAGAAAACCAAGCTAGAACACTGAGAGCAGTAGGTGGAGAGGAAACGTTTTCATCATCACCTTTTTTGGTGATTTTGTTTATCAGTTTTTCTTTGTGCTTTTTAAAAAGTCTCATCTTGCCTAATAGCAAGGAAAGGAAACTTTCTGAAGCTTCTCTTGTGTTTCACTGGGTGCACTAAACAAATAGCTCTGTGCATTCCCAGTACTGATAAAATTGGCAGATATTTATGGAGTAGTAAAGCTGTTTGTGCTTTGTCACTGATCCACAGATGTATTGGCTCGAGTGCTGGATGAGCAGGAGGCACTTGGCTTTCTGCAGGGTGAAATAGGAATTGAGTGGTGTTTTCAGGAAGAACAGAGGTGAACATCAGTGGGTTTTTATTAGGTATGTTTGAAGCAGTCTGATGCAGCTTGTTGGCTGCCTGTGGGGAGGAAGAAGTGAGGAAGGCTGCTGTGGACAGCTTTATGCTCTGCTTTAGAGCATTGGTGAAGGGGACAAGGGGGACTCCAGGCTTCCCTCTCCAAATTCTCACTTTCAGGGGCAGAAAGAGAATTGTAATGTGCCAGGATCCCTCAGCCCTTCAGTTGTGGCCATGCAGATTTTGGGTTTACAAGAGCTGGAGGTTGTGCTGCTTTTCTGGGCTGGTGTGAGTTTCTTGTTGGTGCCAGTGGAACTGTGCTTGCCCTGTCCAACAGGCAGTCCCCAGAGGAAATCCAAACCCCAGAGCCTCTCCTTCTGCAGTGCTGGAGGTGCAAAGGAGAGGAGGGAGCTGCCTCCTGACCCTCAGGTGCAGTATGAGGAGAGATACTGCACTCTGGAGTCAGGGCTCTATGTTCCCTGTGGTTGGGATGGTTTTTATTTGGGTGTAACATTTGAACTTTGCTGATTTGCTGTGTGAATACCACACCTGGGTCTATGTTGTTTGTTTGGTTAAAGTTATGCTGTTTTCTTCTTTAAATAGGCCAAACTACCTTGTAGCTGAGCTTGTTGCTTCTTTTCTTTCTTTTTTTCTTCATTGGTTGTGCTGTTGGAAGACTTGTATACCAATTTCTGTTAGTCCACACCCTGGAGTTCATTTTTTCTGAGCAGATACAGTATGTGAGAGTTTAAGCTTCTGTCTGAGAGGGAGAAAAAAGCAAACCTTGTGAATTCCACGACAGCATAATTACTCCTAAAATATGCAGGAGGCAGGCAATGCTGGGCTGCTGAAGGGATCAGGATCCTGAAAGGCTGAGAGCTTGGCAGCTGGCCCTGCAGAAAGCACTTACCCAGGATCCAGGGACAGACAGAGCAGCCTTTTGTGTCAGGTGTGGAGCTTGCACAGAACTCCCTCTCTGGGCTGCCTGTGTAGGGTTTCCATTCAGACCCTGCTCCACTGGCATCTCTCTGACTGAAAAGAGGAAATTTGTGTTTTTTTTCACGTTGAGTGGATGAACTTGATAATGGCTACTTTAAATCGGTGTTGTAGGCTTTTTTCAGGGTTTGATGATTTATTTCTTTTTTTTTTTCAGTTCTTTTTGCAAAACAGCTCTACCTGCAGCATTGACTTAATGCCAAAGAGTGCTGGTGAATACCTTGTCCCTGAGCTATTCTTCTTTCTCTTGCCACACGAGGCAGGTATAAAAGCCAGCAGGAGGGACTCAGCCTGTGAGAGCTGCTTGAGCTGTCAGGGTTCTGCTGCCTCAAGCAGCAGTGGCAGCCCCAGGAGACTGAGCTGCCTCTTCTGAAGGTGCATTCAACTCTCTGGTGAGCAGGGATTTTTCACCTGTTTTGTGTTTCTCTCACAGGTGTATGGTGAGGTGAGAGCTGTTGAGCAATGGCGTTTCAGAAGGTTTGGTGTGCCCTAGCCCTGGGATTTCTGCTGCCTTTCTCTGGTGCCCACACAGACTTCTTCACTTCCATTGGTGAGGCCTGCTCTGGTGTAGCCAAAAGAGTTTCTTGGCAGCCCTCAAAGCTCATTCTGCAACGATGTGTTAATCATCCAAGGCCCTAATTGGTACAGAACTAAAACCACTTCCTAGTTCTTACCACTTACTGGCTTTTCTTTGGGGAGAAACGGGATTTAAGTCAGTCCAAGGGTAGTCTAGTGACCCAGGCTGGGCTTTGTAGTCACTATTTATTGTTACAGCTGTTGGAATTGAGAGTTTTGGTGCTGCAGCTGCCCAGGGTATATAATGATGCTTAATGTCTGCACCCACCCTTGGGTTCTGCTGGCCTCAGGGTGGGTGCTGCACCCCTTTGTGCTGAACCACTTCAGCTGCCTGCTTGCAGGAGGTGAAGCAATTAGTAATTAATACCAGGGACCCCTTGAAGTCATGGATATCATCTTAAAAATAAAGCCCTGGATTAGTGCTGTGTATCAAACACGAAGGCTTTGTGTGTATCTGTAGCTTTCTCTTTATTTGCTCTACATTATGTATGCTTGGATGAAAGATTACTCTGTGGCAAACGATTTCCTTTTTCAAATGAATCCTAAATTAGTTCTAATAATAAATATGCAGTATTGCATTAATTTCCATGGCAACAAGCTTGGTCCAGCAGGAGATTTTTCTCCTTAAAAAAAATAATAAATAAAAGCCCTTACTCAGATTCTCTTTCAGGGTTGGTTAAGTAAGTGCAGAAGGACTTTGGGGGAAGGAAGAAAGCAAAAAAAAGCAGAGGAACGCCTTTAAATTCTCAGGGTTTTGTGTTTCTCCTTGACTCACCAAACTCATTTTTTTTCTAGGTCATATGACAGACTTAATTAATACAGAAAAAGATCTGGTCGTGTCACTCAAAGATTACATCAAGGCAGAGGAAAGCAAGCTGGAGCAGATCAAAAAGTAAGCTGTTGGTGTCATACTGCTAATGGTCAATCGTTTGAGTCCACCCTCATGCAAAAAGTGCTACTTTAAGGCTGATTAAATTTGTGGAATTTTTCCTCTGGGGCAAAGCTTAAAGTAGCAGGTTTTGCTGGGTGGTTGTTGTAAGTTGTTCTCTTTCAGCACTGCGTGGTGCATAAATAAGAAGAGACCTGACCGTGTGAGGAGCAGAGTCAGATTTTATCACAGCTAGAAATAAACATATTTTATCACTGAACAGGATGCTTTCCTTGCTTTCAGAATTATGCATAAATCTGTCTTTGAGGGTGTTGAAACAGTTCTAGGTGGAGGAGTGGTTTTTACTTTAGCCTTTGTGCATTACTTTCTGCTGTTCCGCCATCCGGAAGATCCTTCTTTGTCACTTAAAATTCAGATTTGCCATTGCTGCCAGGTTTTTGGAATGTTACAAGTACATTCTTTACAGCTACAAATTAACACAGGAGCCTGCCAGTTGGGCATCCAAAAGTGTTTAGAAGCAGCTTATTGCAAAAGTGTTGCAGCTCTGTTTTTATTGTATGAGAGGCGCTCCCTCAGAGGTCAGGAGAGTTTAAACAACTTGGGGGGGGAAAAAATATGCCAGCGTTATTTGTTGGCAGCTGGAGGATATCTGGGAGCTGGGCCTGCAGTGGGAAAGGCAGGGAGGGTTTGAAGTTGGTTTGTTCAGTCTCTGGCTTGCTCTGAGCTGGAGTTGGTCCCCAGCAGCACCTGGAGCCCCTCTGTTTTGGAGGGAGCCTCTCAGTGGTGTGGCTGCTGGAAGAACCCCCCAGGGATTGTCAGAGAGTGCAGGAAAGCAAGCAGGGACAGTGTGGGAAGAGCAAATGCAGCCAGAGGCACCGAAACACCTCCCTGCCCCAGGGAAAGGCTGCAGCTTTCATTCATGCAAACGGGATCCTGGAACAACAGGAGCTCCAGCTCATGGGCAGAGCTCCCCCCAGGCTACAGATCCTGGATTTGCTTTCTTGTTGGAGTTTGGGATTCTGTCTGGGGTGTGGCTCTTTAACATCAATTTACCCTGATTGCAGGGTGTTGCTGCACGTCTTCATGTTGTGGGTCTGCTTTTTTTGGTGGGTTTTTTTTTTTTTTTTTGTATATTTTATTTTTATTTTGGGGCACTTGGGGTTGTGAATGACTTGGGGTACTCAAGTTTAAGCTGAAGCTGCAGCACCAGAAATTGTGTCTGGGCTCCTTACTTGGGAGTGTGAGAAAGAACAACTACATGTTTCTTCATCCAAGCTTTCAGCATGGAAAGGAGCTCTGTGGTGAGAGGCAAGGGGCATCTCACAGATGTGTGTGTCTGAACCTAAAA
Organism: Parus major; assembly: GCF_001522545.3. NCBI lineage: Eukaryota > Metazoa > Chordata > Aves > Passeriformes > Paridae > Parus > Parus major. The sequence goes on along the minus strand of NC_031775.1, from coordinate 1,982,582 downwards.
TAATTTGAGACAAGCATTGAACTGCCTTTTTATAAGCTTCAGAGGGGAAAAAAGGGGTGTTTGAAAGATTGAATAGCTTTGTTTTGGATTAGTCCTGCATGACAGCTCATAATGGAAGTGCTGGCGTGGTGCTTTGGGGGCTTGAAGGAAGGAGTTCCTTCAGCAGGGTTCCAACAAGGACTGCAAGAGCAGCACAAGACTTGGGCTGCAGCTGAGGAAGAAGATTTAATAAAAGAAAAGGAAGTAGCCCTTTTTCTTCCTTTTAGAAGAGCTCTAAATATAGATAATGCAAAAACTTGTGATTTCAGTTGGCTTTTTTATTAGTGAAGACATTGGAGTAGCTTGCAATCAGTTCTCTAGCACACCAGCAGACCTCTGCGAGACTTTAATGAATATTTTCATTACAGATGGGCAGAGAAGTTGGATCAGCTGACAGATACTGCCACAAAAGACCCTGAGGGGTTTTTGGGCCATCCTGTGAACGCATTCAAGTTGATGAAACGGCTCAACACAGAGTGGGGTGAGCTGGAGAGCCTGGTCCTCAAGGACATGTCAGATGGTGAGTGCATGTGCCTGCAGCAAAAACCAGCATCACAGGCTCACTGCAGGCACTTGGGCTGTTGCCTTTCACATGTCAGGGCTTGAATCAGATTTGCAAATGTGCTTTGGAGTCTGAGCATTTGTGGAACTAATCTGAATTAGTGTAGTAAACACTTAATTGCTGCTTCTTTTCTTCAACAAGAGTGGAAGCTCTTTAGCGAGGAACAGGATGTGGAATAGTTGACTGTGTAAGACACTTGGCAAAAGGAAGCCAGGATGGTTGTATTTGACCTGTGAGACTGTCTCAACAGCTAATTAATACCAGGTGGAGGTTTGTAGTAAGGAATTAGAAGAAAGCAGAGCTTTCAAAAAGACCCAGGATTAGTCTCTGATAAGGATTCGGCACACTTCCCTGCTGCTGTGGGAGGGACTGAATATGGCAAGGGGAAAGGCTCTGCACCTGCCAGCCAGAAATCTGCACCAGTGTCTTAAGCCCTTCTGAATGAGCATGGTGAAAACAAAAAACTGTTTATTTTTGATTTTTCCTTTGCTTTCTTTTTAAAAAAAACCACAAACACCCAAACCAAATGTGAACTGTGCAGCCTGTGCTGTGAGTTCAGTTCAGACTTGTGTGAAGGTGGGTTTTGGCTTTCCCTGGAGCAGAGAGTTCATACAATTCCCAGGACAGAGGTGAGCACGTGTTTCCCTGTCTTTCCCAGGCTTTATCTCCAACATGACAATCCAGAGGCAGTTCTTCCCCAATGATGAGGATCAGACTGGTGCAGCCAAGGCTCTGCTGCGGCTCCAGGACACCTACAACCTGGACACAGACACCCTCTCTAGAGGGAACCTGCCAGGTGAGAGCCACCCTTGGTTGTTATTTCCATTTCCCAAATGTCCTTCTCACAAATAATTTGCTCTGTTCCACCTTGCTCAGCCTGGAGGTAACATTAGTGAGGGGGTTGAGCTGGCTAAAATTAATGAAAAAAGTGGTTTTTTCATTCTTCTTCTGAATCTTTCTTCTAGTTATGGTAAAATAATCTAGTGTTAATAGTTTTTAATAAAAATCAATAGCAATAAAATCTTGCCTGGGTGGGGTTTTTTCCTTGTGTTGCACTGGCAGATACCTGATGTTATTGCATAGTTTAATGCATTTTAACAAGTTCCTTTGAGCTTTAACTTCAGGGATTGTGTAAACTGAAGAGCAAAAGATGGTGCATACACAGACTTGAGCCTGTGTGGCATTGCCTGAGCTGCTCTTTAATAGATTCCTCTGTGCAGGAGAAGACAAAACTTCTATATTTTATTTTTCTTTTGGTCAAAAAAACTTCTCTGCTGAGTCTTCCTTGTTTCCTCTGCTCACAAATAGTCCTGTGCCAGCTGGCAAAAAATCAGCTCTGCACAATCCATCTGTGTTTTTGCAAGTGCTCATTGTGGTCAGATGCCTAATAAAATTAAGGGTAATTGGCTTTATGTGTTATGATGTATAACCTTGCTTTTGGGCTTGGTTCAAGACCTGCTCAAGGACCTACAGATTCCTTCTAATGCAATGAGCAGCTCTTTGGTGTTTCCTTCAAACAGCAGAGAAATACAAGGTGAAGTTTTGCTGCTTTTGAAGCACTGAGCTGTCCAGGCTGTGTGCAATCAAGTGCAATGGCAGAACCTGGAAGCTCTGGAGGATAAAAGAGAATACCTTGGGCTCTGGAGAGCTCCAGAGGGGAACTTCCCATGTGGTCACCTGTTTGTGCTCCTTTTCTTCATTCCCAGGGAATTTCTTTTGGCCCAGAATCCCAGCTACTGCCAAATCCTTGTGTCCTTTGAGAGTTTGGCAGGTTGAGGCTCAGGAAGCTGCAGTTGCTGCCCATCACAGGATGGGCACAAGGTGTTTAGTGAGGGTGAGGGAGCAGGAATGAAGAGCAGAACAGCTGCCCTATTTGAGCACTGCAGAGCTTGCTGTTAGAAACTCGGAATGGATTAAGATGTCACCAGGGATGTAATTTCAGCTGTAACCCTGGCAGGTCCTGTTTCCCTTTTACAAGATAAAATTTGGTTTTCCATAGGGCCTGTATTTCCAGAGGCAAAAATAGGAATCTGTATTTTGCCTACTAGTGCTTTAATCTTTCAGAGGTCACTTTAAATGTTTCTATAAATGACTGACTTGAAAAAATCCCAAGCAGCTGGGAGTTCACTCCCTGATGTTTTCCTTTTCCTCCCCCACCAAGTTGCCACTAACAAGTCGTGGTTCAGTAACATTTTGAAAGTGATAATGTGACATCCTTGAAAACAGAGTTCTGAAACTTCAAATTTGGCTTATTTTTGCTCTTGCTGGAAGTGGTTGGGGTTTTGAGGAGGGAAGGTTTGTTTAATTCGATTTTTCACTAGCGGTAGAGACATTTAGCTGTTCGCTGGTATTCTGGCAATGGAAAGCTGCATCTGAGTGCTTGTGTGCCAAGGATTTACAGGCTTTAGAGACTTCAACAAACAGCTACTGCAGAAGGGAGCTGTGGGAGAACAGAAATAAAACCCTGCTGTGAGGAATGAGAAATAACTCGGAATGTTTCTCGCAGGACCGGCCTTGGAACCCTGCGTAAACTCCTTGTTTTGTTCTAAATACCCAGGTGTGAAGCACAAATCTTTTCTGACAGCTGAAGATTGCTTTGAGCTGGGGAAGATTGCCTACACCGAGGCTGACTACTACCACACAGAGCTGTGGATGGAGCAAGCCCTGAAGCAGCTGGATGAGGGAGAGGTGTCCTCTGCTGACAAAGTCTACATCCTGGACTACCTGAGCTACGCCGTCTATCAGCAGGGGGACCTGGGCAAGGCCATGGCGCTCACCAGGCGCCTCCTGGAGCTGGGTATGGGGCACAGGGACACAGCTTTGTCCTGGGCAGTGCAGGCTTGCCCGGAGCCTGACCTGTATGTGCGTTTGTAAAGTGCGTTTTTACATTTAAATGGGGATTTGTTCCTTTGTACTGAAGGGTTTTTTTGCCTCCCGGCACTGTTGGCTTCTCTCCCTATGTTTTGCTTTCCTGGGTTGAGATTGTTTCCCCTTAGGTAGAGGCAAAACCAAAATTAATGAAATTGAAACTAAGTTGGTGATACTGAAATCTCTGCAGATGATTTAAATACAAAATTCAGCACGCTGAAGATGAAACACTTGTAAAAACAAGGAATATGGAATACAGGGCAGTGAGATAAGAGTCTGTTTCAGGAAAAATGAAAGCATTTATTCTTCTGTAAATGCTCCACTGACTGACTGTGTAACAGATGCTTTAGGAAGCTCAGAACTAGCCCTAACATAGCAAAAGCTACTGAGAGACACTTACTAAAGAGCTGAAGCTAATTCTCTAAGTTAAAAAGCTTTGTCACCAGAAATCTTAAATCCCTCCAGGGAATTTTCAGGCTTACAGCCAGTCATGCTGTCCCAGCTCTCTCCCTGTCCCTTTCCCCTGTCTCTCCCTCTCTGGTGAGATGGGCTGGAATGGCCAAACCCTTTTCCTCAGTGCTGGGACCCCCGTGTGCAGTGAGGGCTGGAGAAGCGGTTGCGTGCATCTGTTTCCTTTTGCTCTCTGTAAATAACCACTTCTGGATGATTCCTCAGGGGCTGGAAACCTGCCAGTGATCCCTGTCTGTTCCTCTGTCCATAGATCCTGAACATCAAAGAGCAAATGGGAACATGAAATACTTTGAGTACATCATGGCTAAAGAAAAAGAAGCCAACAAGTCCAGCACGGATTCAGAAGAGCAGCAGGAGAAGGAAACTGAGGTTAAGAAAAAGGATTACCTGCCTGAGAGAAGGAAGTACGAAATGCTGTGCCGTGGGGAGGGGCTCAAAATGGTAAAGTGGAGTAGACTGTTCTCAAATGTTTGAAACCAAACAATGTCAGGAATTTGTGTGTGGTGTGCAAGCAAGGAAGTTGTTAGAGCAGCTGGATGAGTGTGCAGAGTTGAGGATCATGTGTTGGATTTCTTCCCTGTTTCAGCCTGCTCAGTAGACAGAAAGTAACGCTGCCCCAGGCACTGCTGGCTGTCTTGGATGTGCTCCATCAGTGTAATTAATTGAATAAGGATGCTGGAAGTCCGGAGTTACAGACAGAATTAAACAGGGATGGGTTTTTTTAGCCATAATTTTATCTTAGTAGGGTTGTGTAAAGTAATGTTTGTAAAGTATTGCACAGCAACATTTATGTGCAAACAGCACAAATGAAATCATCTCTTTAACCCGTCACATAACGAGGTGGGGAGAGTGAATTGTTTGTGTGTCCAGGACCTGTTCTGTCCTTGGAGATACCAATGTGGGAGTTCTCTGACTGCCCCTTGCTCTGCCTCCCTTCCAGACTCCCCGGAGACAAAAGAGGCTTTTCTGCCGCTACTACGACGGGAACAGGAATCCCAGGTACATCCTGGGCCCCGTCAAGCAGGAGGACGAGTGGGACAAGCCTCGCATCGTTCGCTTCCTGGACATCATCTCTGACGAAGAGATCGAGACTGTGAAGGAGCTGGCAAAGCCCAGGGTAAATTCCTTCTGCTTCCTTGCCTTTGGAATCTTAAATCCCACGTGGTTGTTTTGGTGGGAGCGCGTGGCTGCCGCCTCTGGAGCGCAGGGGTGTGTGCGGTGCGCTGCCTCACCTTGCAGCTCTTGGTGACACCAAGAGAATTTTTGGGAATTCTTTGTGGTGACTGGAGCCAGGTCACAGCAGTGCAAGGTTGTCATGCTCTTCCAGAGATACAATTTCAGCTGGTTCAGGTGAGGAGAAGAATGTTCTCCAACAGAAAAAACAAACATAAAGCAGTGAGGCTTTACTGGAATATTCCTGACTCGTGTTCTGCTTCTGGTTTTTCTTCCCTTTTTAAGTCTGTAAGGGGAAGGCAGCCATTCCTCTGGTCCTGGAATGCCACCTTGTTGTATAGAGGAGAAAGCATGGTTGTATTCTCCATTTTGGTGTAAGACTGGCTTCTGTCTCCCAAGCTTGGAAGCTGCCTGTAGATGAAAGAGCAGGACTTAGTTGCTGGGCTTTGCCTTCTTCTTGATGATGATGGCTCATCAACCCTGTTTGAGACATTGGATGCAAAGGGGGTTCTTGTTTCTCAGTGAGGAATAATCCAGGGCAGCTCCATTGTCTGAGAAAACAGGAATGTTTAGGGAAAACAGCAAACTGATGGAGTTGCCTTCTGTATCCAGTTGGTGCAACTCCTCTGCAGCTACAAAGGCATGTTGAAGATGTAGTTAATTTATTTTTCCATCAATTCTAAAATAAGACTTAAACTGATAGAAATGTAATTTTCCTGCTTTTTTCCTTTGCTTTTGGCCTAAATGTGTTTTTGTCCAGAGTGACCTGAGCAGGAGGAGATTAAGGGAATAAGAGGATTCCCTACAGGAGAAGCTGTTGCAAAGTGTAGAGCAGCTGTGGTTGTACATGAGCACCTGGGTGGTGAGGCTGTCCAGGCCAGGGAGCCTAAAGGGGGATCTTAAAGGTCCCTGAAGCCTGAGGTGTTGGACATTGGGAAGAATCTCTTCACTTGGCAAGGACAGCACAGGGAGGTGGCAGGGTCACCATCCCTGGAGGTGTCCAAGCAATGATTTGAGTGTTCTGGGCTGGGTGGCAAGGTGGGGATGGATCAGAGGTTGGACTTGATTATCTTGGAGGTCTTCTCCAACCTCGGTGATTCTGTTCAGAGGTTTCTGAGGTAATGTTCTGAACTGTGGGCAGGGAGTGTAAGCTTTTCCCTCCATGTACCTGAGGCATCTCCTCCTGCTGCCCTGCCAGGCAGCCTTGCTGCAGGGCTGGAAATCAGAGCCCCCGTTGCTGGCCTGGAGGTGTTGGAGCTCCTTTGCTCCTGCAAGATGCATTCCACACCTGTGGAATGTGACCAAAGCTCTCCTTTACAGAGCAGGAAACTGTAAATATGTGACTGCAAGCTCTGAACTTGCTGAGGTCATTGTTTTCCTGTCAAACACTCAGCTCATGGTGAAGACTTGGAGACCTTTATGGCAGGAGCATTTGTATGCAGTTACTGTTCCCATATTCCCTGTGGCTGAGGCCTCAGCAGCAGCAGGATTGTGCTCTTGGAGACTTAAAGGTCATCTCCTTCTTCCTGTTGCTTGGGATGCTGCTGCCCTCTGGGAAGAGACAGTGCTGGCTGATCTGTGCCCAGCCTTCTGCTGTGCTGGCAGGATGAAGCCTCATTAATTCAGCTCTGGAGTCTCACTGGAATTGTAGTTTGTGCCTTGTTTTTTTATGTGTCTGCATGGGAGGAGAGGAGAGGCAGCATACTGGGAGCTCCCAGTATCTTTTCTTGTCAGCAGGTATGGAGAGAGAGGCCTTGGCTTGTTTAGTTTATTTTAATAATGGAGAAATGCTTTTGATTCTTTGGGAGTTGGCATGACATCGTGCCTTTTGCAAAATTTGGGCTCTGCATCTCAACCTTTCCAGTTATGAGTGATGGAGAGTGTGTCTGGTAGAACACGAAGCAAATGAAAGGGCACATGTGAGGTTCTGAGTTGGAATGGGAAGGCATGAAGTGAACAGAGCACAGCAGAGGGAAAGGAAAGCCTTCAGCCAGCAGTTCCTACTCTGTGTAAATGCAGCCATGGCTGAAGGAGAAGTTTGTGAGAGCTCAAAGGAGTTCAGTGCTGCTTTTGGTACAGGAAGGACCGAAAAGGAATGGTTTATTCACCTTTGGCTTGTGGTGCTGCCTGGATTCCATTTACCTGTCAGACTCCTCGTGCAGGACAGCGTAACAAAGCACCACTGCCCACATGCCACACCACTGTGCCTCTGCCAGAACAGCTTCTTACCAAAGAAACCCAGGCTCCTGTAGTTCGCTTTATTCAGCCAACTGCTCTTGCTACACACATGGAAACAGGACTGGTGGGAAAAAACCCCACAAAACCAAAGAAACCTTTCTTTTAGTAAAGCTGGAGCCTCCCCCTGGTTCCCTGTGACAGACAGAGCAGGGCAGTGGTGGCGGCTCGGTGGCGTTGTCCCCCTCCCCAGGCTTCTGAATGGTCGGATTGCTGGGATGCAGATTGTGCTTGTAATGCAACTTCTGATGGTTCGCTTCACAGCTGAGGCGAGCCACCATTTCAAACCCCATAACGGGAGCCTTGGAGACGGCACATTACAGAATTAGCAAAAGGTAAGAGAGCTCCATGCCAGAGGTTTTGGGCCTGTAATGAGTGTGTACATCCTGCTCATTCTGAGGAAACGAGAGGTGGGCTGAAGAGACAGCTTGTTGTCCACCTTGTGACTCCGTGCAGATCCGTAACAGGCTGGTACTGCTGAGTTTCTCGGTCTTTTCCTTCTGCTGGAAGTTCTGGGGGCGTGTTTTGATTTGTTCTTTCCTTTTTGGTCGCCTTCTCCAGTCTTGTTTTTTCCAAGCAAGTCTCTGCAGTCAGTGTGAGAAATACCAAGATGCCACAAAACCTTCAGTAAAATCTGCTTTTTGTTTTTAATCTAGACGTTTCCTTTCCCCTTGCTTTTCTCACAACCAAGAATTGTCCTCCCTTTCTTTGGAAAATGTAGCAGACCTCGAAGTGTCTTAATGGGTGTAGGAAAAGCTTCAGGTCCTTGCTGTGCACACAGGGCCACATTTCCTTGTCCAGGATAATCCCACACTCCCAGCTGGGCTCCTTTACCTCCTGCCTGACACAAACCTGGCAGAACACAGGCTGGCTTCCACTGGGCTCCTGGTTCTTTTCAGCTTGTCCACTGAGTACTACAAGTGCTGAATTTAGCCAGTGCTTTCCAAAATTGGCTGGATCTGAAAGAAACCACCTGCCCCTGCCTGCCCTCCCCTGGTTTTAGCCGTGGTAATTAAAGATTGGCTGCACAGGCCATCAGCACTGAGCCAAAATTCTGGGAGGAGTTAAAACTTCTGGGTGAGGAGGAATTGTCTGGGAAACTCAGCATCATAAATTACTTGTAGAAAGTCTTGATTTAAAAAAACAAAAAAAATAAAGGGAGGAAAAAAGTGAAAGGACAATCAAACCAAATTATTCCAACCAATTTGTTGTAATTTGGAACATGGCAGCTGCAGCTTGTGTTGCCCTTCCAACCATTGCCAATATGCGAGCATCGCATCCGGACCAATCGGAACCCTTTCAAACACCTGGGGCTTGGCCAAAAAGCAGCCTGCAAGGTGGGTAAGCCTTGTCCTTTCTCTTTTTGTAGCTGAGCCGTGCTACTGTTCATGACCCTGAGACTGGGAAACTGACCACAGCACATTACAGAGTCTCTAAGAGGTAAGGGGAAGGGATCCCTTGTCCGAGGAAGCGTGTCCTGGGGCTGTGCTGCTTCAGCGCCGAACGCGGGCAAGGATTTTGTGCAACTCTCCTTATTCTTCAGCCTTTCATTCCAAGAGAGTGGGCTAAGCAAGCTGAGCTGTCCCCTAACAAAGCACAGGCTCTGCTGAAGTACAGACTGGTTGTCAGTGGTGGCATTCCAAGGTGGAAGTGCCCTCTCTGGCTGAGCATGGCTTGTGCGCTGCGACTAACGAACTAAACGTGGGCCTGGGGCTCTGCTGGCACCTCCCTGGCTCACCTCTGCTCCTCAGCTGCAGTGCCCACGCTTGCTTAGAGCTAGGAGCTGCTGAGATTGCTGGGAAGCACTGCCCTTTAAAGCTAGGTGATGGTTTTAAGGGATTTCCAGGTTGGAGTGATGGGAGGTAGTTGCTGCTCGAATAGAAACCCAGTGTTCTTTCAGCTGCTGTGGACAAATCCCTGAACTTGGAATGGCCTGGAGCTGAAAGGCTTTTATTTAGCTGTGAATTTCTTCAGAAAGGTAAAACTGCTTCCAAATATGGGATCAAAGGAAGGTGATTGATTCAGGAACAGTGATAAGTCTCAGGAAAACTGCTGGAGCTGAGGTCCTTAAGGCCACTCCAGTGGCAAGTTGAAAACATGTTTATTTTTTTTTTTTTTTAATGTACATGCACATAGTAGGAATCCTCTGGAAATTGTCTGGGAAGCTCTTACACATTTGCTTCTTAAAACTGCCCCCACAGAGTGATTTTAGGAACATTCATCTTCCTGCTGGACATGTGTTGCATTTAATATTCATTTCTTGCTTTTAATGTTCAGTTGTGTCCATGTCTTACCAATCTTGGTTATTTGTCACTGTGTATTTGGAAGGCTTCATTTATTCACTTGTGGGGTTTGTCCTCTGTGTCAGGCAGCTCTGGAGTATTTACTGAGGAAACTTTCATCCACTTGAACACCCCCTCATGTCAAACTTGATGGGAGTTGGAGAAGGTGACCAGATTACTGATGGGATTTGGGATGCATAATTGGGCTCTATTTAAATAGATGAGGCTTAGTGAAAGAACTTTTTACTTCAAGTTGTGATTTCTCATTAGTAGGAAGTGTTATTCCCTAAGGCCAGAAAAAAATAGTACAAAGCACCACCACCCATTAAAGGCCAGTTAAAAAACCAGGACAGAGCCTGGGGAATGGGACCCTGAAATTCTTAATGGGGTTTGGTGCTCAAAAATGTGGCACTGTGGGACTTGCTTCCAATGTACCCAAGGAACTCTCAGAATTAAATCCCATTTTATTGAGCTAATTTTTTTTAAATCTCACTGGAAACTGGAATGAAAATTGTAGAGACATCTCCAAGAAGTTGGGGAAGGCCATTTTTTTAGGGTAGGAATAGCCTTGAGGGGCAGAGCGGGACTGCCCTTCTGCTTCCCCTTGCCTTTGCTGTCCTCCATGTGCAGATCTGCAGGGTGGGCATGGACTTCCCAAGAGAACTTGACACCTAAATCTGGAGTAGGAGGCAGAAGCCACCCCCACCAGCCTGATTTAGAGCCCCTGTGCTGTTCCTGCTGCTCTCCTGCACTGCCAGCAACATCTTTCCCTTGGAGCTGCTCGAGCGGGTCCGGATTCCAGATGAATCATTGCTCCTGAAAACCAAAAAATGCTCACTTCATTTTTTTAATAGATGACTGCTTCCCTCCTCCAAACATTCCTTCCCAGCACATGCCCTCCTAAATTACAGCATTCCTGTGTCTCAGAGAGCTACTGTTCCCTTGGTGGGACGTGGCAGCTCTGGGAAGGGGGGGCACCTTGCCAGCGCCACGAGCCGTGTGTGCAGCACCAGGATAAACCCACCCACTCACACGCTGCTTTTCCAGATCAAAACTGCCTTTTCCTCCTTCTCCCTCCTCCCAGCAGGCAGCCAGAGCTTGCAGCATGTCATGGTAAAAAGTTTCCACTTCAGAAATACCAGGCTGGGTTTTTACTCACTCCCTGTTGTGTGTCTGCTGGTATTTTTCTGCACACCAAGGGTGGCTTAGAAGGCTTTTAAACAGAAATGCCAGTCTTTTGTGGCTAGTGACTTACAGAAGTAGTGTTGGGATGTAATGTCTTCTCCTAGGCTGACCAGTGCAGATGAGATGAGATTTTTGGGGGTGGGATGCACTCTTGTGTATTCAGTAGCTCCAGAGAATTGTTTTTTCCTTAATGGACTGCTTCATCATTAAATTGTTTCTGTCTAGAAGCATCGTGCCATTAAAAATCTCTTGAGGTGCCTCATGCAGAATTATAAGAGGGAGGAATATGGGACATTCTGTGGCTGTCCCTGGATCCCTGGCAGTGTCCAAGGGCAGGTTGGACAAGGCTTGGAGCAGCCTGGTCTGGTGGAAGGTGTCCCTGGCCACGGCAGGGGGTGGAATGGGATGAGCTTTAAGGTTGCTCCCAACTGAGCCATTTCTTGATTCCATGAGCCAACATGATTATTCCTGTTTGTCAGGCATCTAAAAGTTGTTAAAAGCCCCCCCCAGTGTGAATTCAGCATGCTAATGGAAGCATTAAATTTTTTTCAACAGTTCAGGAATGGCTTTTTACAAAGCCAAGTGGGTCAGCAAAACACCAAACTCGTGTGGTCAGGGAACTGGGGGAGTTGTGTGCTGATTATTAAGGAAATACCAATTCCTTCTGTAACTAAAGCAGTGCTATCTTGAGCTGCCCTGCCTGTGGCTTCCCAGGAATTGTCCCTTTTTTTGTTAGGACCCATCATGGATTCAGAGGTGGCAGCTGGTCAGAAATAGGACAGAATGCAGTGAACCTGGAAGTCTGTAAATATTAAAAGAAAACAAACTGCTAAGCATGTTTAAGGCTGTTAATGCACCACTGGTCCAGGGGAGTCTTTCTCTTTTTTTTGATAGACAAGGGCTGGGAAAAAAAAAGCCAACTTTGTATGAAGAAACTGTTTTGAATGAGGCAGAGACTTTTATCAGCAAGGGACCAAGCTGGGCCAGCAGCAGAGGAGGGAATGTGGGACAGCTGGAATATTCTGTGGCCAGGCAAAGCCATGGATGCAGCTCTCACGACACTCCAGGGTTAAATCCCCCTGTAACTCTGCAGCACTCCAGGCCTCCCTGTGGTTTCCCTCAGCACCCAGCAGACAGGCTGGCACTTGGAATATGGTTTCAATTCCCTGTTCCTCCACCTTTCAAAGGCTTTTTTTGTATGTTGAGGCAGTTAATTTTTGATTTTAAATACATATAGTGCTCCCCTTCCTGAAAGGCTGCAGTATTCTTCCTGGTGAAGCGTTCATTGCCACTCTAAATAAGCAACAGAGCAAGAATGCTTGGGTTTTTATTTCTTTGGGTAGTTTCCTTTGGTTTTTCCCCTTTATTAACAGACTGGACAGAGGCAGAGAGCCTGCACTGAAGCTGCTGGGTGTGTTGGGGCTTTTTTTGTGCCTTAAATGTGAGGTTAGGGCTGCTTGTGAGCATGATCTGGTCACCATGGCTGTGCAGCACGGCTGCTTTGGGGGATTTTGTTTGGTAAATGCTTCATAATCCATGTCTTGGCATCCTTCTGCCACCTGAAATCAAAGCAGGTTGTGTTGTAACACCTCCTTGTACTAACAAGTGTTGAGCAGTGGATGGGTCTGGGGATGTGTTTGTGCATGTCTGTCTTGAGAAATCTGATTTCTTTTATCTCATAGCTCATTTGTCACTTAAAAAAGCACTCGTAGAGATTCTGTAACCTGTGTCAGTGCCTCGTGTCATGTGTCATGTTCCTCCCAGGCAAAGTATTTGGGGATTTATGGTTTTTTCAAAAATACAAATCAAAGGAAAACTTGATTTAGTATAGATGTGAAGGTTGATTTGAGTAATAAATACATAGATGCTGCTGATTCCAGTTTCCAGCTGGGCCCTGGGCACAGGGATTTCTGTCCAGCAGGAAGCACTGCTGAGCCCAAAAGCTGAGTCAGCTGCAAATAAAAAAAATAAAAAAATAAATATCTGTCTCCATTTTCCTGCCAAAAACAAAAAGGGGGGGAAAATGAGCCCCAAATCATCAATATTATCACCCATATTAATGCAGGGTAAAATGAAGGTGCAGTGGCTGGCATGGGGTGAGTAAAGCAGCAACAGAAACAGGCATCAGGTGAGCAGATGTGGAAGAACTCAGTAGGAGGCAAACATTTTGAAAGATGCCTTTGGAACTGAGGCTGACCTTCCACATTTTTAAAAAATAAAATAGGTGGGGGGTTAATTTGGGGTTTTTTCCACCCCACTTAAAAATCACTGTGTACCTGAAGCAAGTGCTAAATACCAGATTTATAATAGGCTGTTCTGATAGCAATTGTTCAATTTAATGCAGTATTTGGTTATTTTTAGTAGCTCTGCAGGGATAAGTGATGAGAAGGGGCAGCTTCCCAGTGCTGGCCCAGAAGTGTGGGAAATTTAGGGGAGCTGAGTTTACAAATACAGTAAATTCACCTGTTCCTGTCCCAAATCCTGCTTCAAAATGCATCACCCTGGGGGCTGAATGAGCTGTTGGGAGTGGGGTAGCAGCAAAACTGTGTGTGCCTGGTTTAAAAAACAGCTTGAAGCCCTGTTTGTAACACTCCCTTCAGCCCAGTGTGGGAATTCAGGCCCTTGGCTATAGAGCTCCCTTAAACCACTGCTGGATTGGTTTTCCTAAAGAAAAAGGTGTTCACTAAATTCAGGCTTTTGTAACACCACAAAAATCCTTCTGGTCATGCTACCAAATCCTTGAAAAGTCCCAAAACCAGATCTCCCACTCCAAATTACCTGCAAGTGTTGCTGCTGTGCTGCCTGTTGTCACTAAGTGTCCCCTCCGCAGCGCGTGGCTGTCGGGGTACGAGAGCCCGGTGGTGTCCCGCATCAACACCAGGATCCAGGACCTGACAGGCCTGGATGTCTCCACAGCAGAGGAGCTGCAGGTAAGTGACAGTGTGGGTTTGCTGCTGGATGCCAGCCACCAGCTCAGCACCTCCCCGTGGCTGGATGGCTCCTGCTCACTCAGCTGGGGCGGCCACAAAATGTCATTTTGTTTACAGGGGGGAAGAAAAAGTTGTCTTTGCAGGGCAGCTGTTCAGTGTGAAGTGGCTTTTTTGGGGGGCTGAAGGGGGAACAGTGATAACTGAAACTTTGGGGGTGTAATTCCTTTTTATTTAGACAAATAAACTGAGTTTTGTGGCCGCAGGGTCAAAGCCTGCTGCTGTTGGAGGCAGTTAAAAGTTTGGTTTGACTGGTACTCGGGGAAGGCCACCTGTGTGTCTGGTGTCCCTGGGATGTGGGAAACACTGGCTGTATGTGCAGCTTGAGTAAATTGTAATTTAAAAGCACTTTTGTTTAGTTGCTTGAGGCCTTTAAATGAGCAGCTGCCTCCCTGACTGTCAGCAGAGCAGGAGTACCTAGAAAGCAGGACTCCCACAAAGTACTTCTGAAACCTGCTGTGCTCCCTGCCACTCTGTCAAGGTGCCTGCTGTTAAAATGACCAGGGATCTGGTGGAAAATTGAGGTTATTTGTTTATAACCAATTGGCAAGAAGGACAGGGAACCCTCTTAACTGACTCAGTCAAATTCAGGTGAAAAAGTGCTTTAAATCTGATGATCTAAAAGCACCGTGACACCGTTATGAAGAGAGGCTGAAAAGTTTTCTGTAGAAGAAAAACACTTTTCTGCTCTGGGAAGAACCAGCTTCCTTACCTGGAGCTCACTGCAGTGCCAGTCTTGGATGTGCTCCTGTTGCTGGCAAAGGCTTGACATTTCCAGGGGCTTGGTGTTTAAACTTCATTTCTGCCAAGGTTGTAGCTGACAGTCAAACTCTTGCCTGGATAAAGACTGATTCACTAGATCCTGTGCTTCTCCTTCCACTGTAGGTAGCCAACTACGGCGTAGGAGGCCAGTATGAGCCTCATTTTGATTTTGGAAGGGTAAGTCCTGTTTTGTCTTCACATCTTTCTTCTTCACAAGTGCTGTGTTTCTCTTTTTCAGGTGGCAAATTATGGAGTGGGAGGACAATATGAGCCCCACTTTGACTTTGCACGGGCAAGTAAAGAGCTGGAGGAGAGCTAGACCTGGTGAAGCCTGGGCCTCTGGCCTGGGGCACACTCTCTGTTCTTCAGTGCATATTAAATTTTGTAGCTCTTCCACTTTTCTAATCCATGTCAGTGGAGAAAGCCCTCTAAACCACCAGCTGAACCTGTGGAGGTTACTACCTGTAAGCTGTGTGCCAGCAGACTCCTGACAACTGGAAAAAGTCTTATCTCAGTGTCCTTGATTTTTAAATTGGATTTAAATTCCTCACCTGTTTTATTCCAGCTGTAATTGCAGACTGCTGAAATTCAGTTGGTTATTTACTGGGCATAATTCTGTGTGGTTTAACCCCTTCAGATTAACCTTAACCCTGCCAATCCCAGCCACCAACTCTGAATCAGGATCTCTGCTCTGTAAGCACCCTGCTCCAAGGCATTGCAACTGATGAGCAGGTTTTGTTTGGAAACACTGGGGTCGTTTCCTGGAGCAACAATTGCTGGAATTTCAATGCACAAAAATTGTGGGCACAGGGGGAGGCTTTAAAAACAGAGGGGTGACAGAAATTGGTATCAAAACTCATGAAAACGGGGTTCGTGCTTGTAAGTCGAGTTCTGAGCACCTCTGAGTTCCTGGTTTGTCACTGAGGCTTCCTCCCTGCTTCCCAGTTGGAATCCAGAGTGGAGCGTGGCAGGGAGGTGTCCCAGCTGACCCTGGGAGCAAGAGCTGCCCTGGCTGCTGCCAAGGACTAGGGGATGAGTGTAATTAAATAATTCAGTTTGCTGTGAGGAGGATTTATAGACTCAGCCTCAGACAGCACAGTTGTTCTTACCCATTAGAAATCTGGGCTTAACGCCCTCCCTCCCTCTCCTACAGAATTTCAAAGTGCCTGGTTTATTTAAATTAATAGATTGACTCCTATTGCATTCCTCCCCTCCTTCCAAATCCAGGGGCTGGATTAATTCTTCTGCATGAGTCTGTTGTGTGCTGCTGGCTCAGCAGCTGTGTGTCATTGACTGCTCTCAGCAACCAAAAAGAAATGCTGATGGAATCTGCCTGCTTTTGTTCACAGAAAGATGAGCCAGACGCTTTTAAGGAATTGGGAACAGGCAACAGAATTGCTACTTGGTTGTTTTATGTAAGTGATACATTTCTGCCACCTGTCACTGCATATTCTATACCATGGAATGATTTAATCCTTGCTTTTCTCTCGTTCTTTTTTACTGAAGGGACTTGCAAGTGAAGCAGCCACTAACTTTGGAGTAATACATATGGGGGAGGTTTTCTTACCCAGACTTTGTGGTTCTTCCATGTGTCTTAAGGAGGGTTTCCCCCCCGAATTTGAGCATTAGTTTAAATTATTTGCCTGCCTGTTTATTTTTGTGTTTGCATCATCATGTCCACTCCCCTAACACTCAAGTGGGAGGGACAAGGCTGGGACTGTACTGGGAACAGAGGGGTTTGGCCTTCTTAAGGGATTTACATCAAAATTAAACTTTTATGAAAAAGTGAGATTTTTATCAGCCTGAACTCACCTGTCCTTCTCCACCTGTTCAGATGAGTGATGTGTCAGCAGGGGGAGCCACGGTCTTCCCTGAAGTGGGAGCCAGCGTTTGGCCAAGAAAGGTGAGCAGGATTGATCCAGCAGATAAAACCACTCCCTCCCCACCTACCCACACAAACAGAGCTTTGAAATGAACCTCTGAAATATTTGTAAGCAGCACCTAACAGTGCTGTGATTTCCTTAAGTGCAGCAACTGGATTCCAAGGGCTCCAATAGTCCATGTGTGAATGCAAATGCAAAACCTTTAAATACTCCAAAACACATCTTGAAAATATTCAAATCTGTGAGTTGATTTAGTCTTGAGGCATCTGTAGCAAATTCTCCTGCCAGGTTTTTCCTTCCAGCAAGGTTTGCCTTTGCTGGCCTGTTGCTGAGCTTTAGTAAATAATCTTGGCTTTCTTAAACTGCTCAGGAGTTGAATGAAACCGGCTTAGGATTAAAAAAAAAAAAAAAAATTAAAAGCCAAGTACATAGACATGTGAAAGGAGATGTATTCCTAAGGAAACAATGTGGAAAAGAGACTTTGAAGGGACTCTCAGTTGAAAAGGAGAATCTGAAACACAAATGCACCTCCCTTTGCCTCAGTGGGTGTTGTAGAGAGCAAAGGGCTGAGTGTTGTGCCCTCCCCAGGGAACAGCTGTGTTCTGGTACAATCTCTTCCCGAGCGGAGAAGGCGATTACAGCACGCGGCACGCGGCCTGCCCGGTGCTAGTGGGAAATAAATGGGGTGAGTACCTGCCTCTGACCCGAGTCTGGGCACTCCTGGGGGGGTGGCATGGCTTTAGTTTACCTTGGGGCTTGAGAAATTATGTTCTTTGTAAAGAAATATATTTAATTTACTTCATCTACCTCCTATCTCTCTATATGTTAAATATATTCTATATAGTAACATAGTGTGTTACATGTATAAAGGAAATTAATACTGTATCTACTTTTAGAGTTTTTGTAGCTTTGCAGCCATACTGGAAGGTTTTGTTGTTTGGCTGTTTATTTTTATTAGACCAACTTCCCACATTTGTGCAGGGCAGTGGGGTTGGAACAAGGGAGTCTTTTTTTAAAGGCCCTTCCAACCCAAACCGTTCAGTGATTAGAAAATTGAGATTAAATTAAGCAACTTGTGCTTAACCAAAAGCTGGCCTAGAGCATATTTAGCTTCAGCAGGAGCTGACCACGTGCAGTGACCCAATCCCTTTGTGTCTTTGCAGTCTCCAATAAATGGCTCCACGAGCGGGGGCAGGAGTTCCGCCGGCCGTGCACGTTATCGGAGCTGGAATGAGGCAGCCTGGGCTCCTGTGTACTCCATGTGTGGGAAATGCACACACCTGCCAGTTTACAACTGACTAACAAACACTCCACTGCAGGTTCACCCCTGCCCACGCCGCTGTGGCAGCTGTGGACAGGACAAAACGTGCTTTTAGTTCCCTCCAAACCCCCCCCCAAAAAAGGTTTATCGACAGAAAATAACGAGGTTGACAAGTGTTACTGGAAAAAAAAAAAAAAGGACAAAATACAGATGAGGGCCACAACTTACAGTGGTGTTGTGTGTGGTGTTCCTGTCACCATCATCACTCTGAGCAGTGTGGGCAGCCAGGGGTTGTCTGGAGTCCTCCTCACACCTGCCAGGCTTAGGGCAGGATGGTTGCCTGGGAGGGCTGAATTAAAACCCATTCCTATTCCTCAGTCCCAGACACTCCACTCTTGGCTTTCCTCGAGTGCCTGACCACTGCAGGCACACTTTGTTTTTTCCTCTGGAAAAACAGGTTATTAGAGTGTTTTAGCCTGGTTTTCCACTTCCACAAAAGCCCCACTTTTTAAACTTGTCTTCCTTCTCAGCCTGTGTGGAGAATTTGGCTCTTAATCTTGGCCACACGAGCCAGCAGTTCCACAGGCAGAGTCAGGATCGTTCCACAGTGTCAGAGCAGCCTGGGAACACCCACAGCCCATCTCCCCTCCTCTTCTGCATGTTTGTCCACACAAACAAATGCTGCTTTTGTTCTGTCCTGGCAGCCAACTCTTCCCTCTGCTCCTTGGGCAGTGGGGATGGGGATGTTCCCATCTTCATTAATCAAAATTGTCGTGCCTTAGGACACTGGAATTTCAAATTGGTTCTGAGACTTCAGGTGCTGAGGTAACACAGAGTCCTCACAGAATGCTCCCTGCCCTCATCCTGCTCCCAGCTCTCAAGGTTTCAGGAGAAACTCTCAGCCTATTTATAGTCCTGAACCTTTTTTAGATGCAGGCTCACTTTCCTGAACCCTTTCCCTTTCACAGCAGGATTTTTAGCAAAATATCCTACTTATCTCACTAGCATGAGGACAAAAATCAAAGGAAGCTGCACCTGGCCTCTACCTTAAACAGTCCAATTTTCTGGATGATGATGATTTTACTGATTATGGGGTCAAGCCTGAAGTCTTTACCAAGGGAAAAATTCCAATTTTGGTTAATTGGGTTTTCTGCCTCAATAAAATCTTAACAATTGAGCCAAAATGTACAAAACCTATTGTTAAATGTGCTAGAAATACCTCTGGATTACTGGGAATGCAGTTTAAGGTACTAGAGTTGGAGGAACTGCATACTTTTGGAAGACACTTTAAAAAAGGTCTTTGCTGGAAAATAATTGTTAAATTTTTACTGAGCCTGGTAGCAGTGGGACCCTCAGAACTGCCCCTCCTTAGCCCTGCACCTTCCTGAATTTTGCCTGGCTTTTAGCAGCTGGAAAACGAGATCCATCCATAATGTGAGAAGTCTGCACAGTTCCCACCTCCCACCTGTGCTGCTCCTTTACCAAGAACAGGAGCTGATCAAAAATAAATTCACCCCAAAGATGCTGATCTTTGAGCACTAAATTGTAATAATTTAAAAAAAAACAAACCCAAATCCCTAAGATTTGTGCCTGAGTTTTCTCACTTGTCCATCAGTCTCCCTATCCATCTTTTCTCTTAGTTTAAGCTCCAAAGAGGGAACTGTGGCTGCAGGTACCTCCCACCACGTCCCTGCAAGTAAAAGGGAACAATGAGCAGTGTGGTGTTGGCAATCCTGCCTTTGGGACATCCAGAAATGTTTGTAGGGAAGCCAGTCCTGCCTAGTAAAGCAGCACAAAACAAAATTGCCATCAGGAACAGGTGTGGAAAACTCTTGCATTTGCTCTTACTGTCCCATCTCTGTTCAACAGTCACCAAGCATGAAAAAAAGCCAGAGCTGGGGAATTTTGCTCAGCAATTCCCTCCCTCACCTTCAATACCAGTGAGTACTTCCAGTGTTAGACAGCATCAGTCTCAGGCAGTGCTTGGGGAGTACAAATGTTCTGGTGCACGAACAAAAATCTCTCAAAATTAAATTTTGAGTCTGCTGAGGCACATCAGGAATGTTCCAGATTATGACAACAGGGTTGGCTTAGATTTTTAAAGTGCAGACAATCCCTATTTCCTCTCTCTCCACTGCAGTGGTTTCCATGCATCCAATGCTGACTGTGTAAGGGATTACACTGGTGCTGCTGCTTCTGCCTTATCCCATCATTTCTCAGAGGGCTTTTGGATCCCCCAGCGTGGCTCCTGTGTGAATCTAGTTTTGTATTAAACATGATTGAAAAACTGTCTGGGCTCACAGTGACTGACAACTGAGAAACTGCCTTACTGTTACATTATTTTTTTTTTTTGTAATAAAATCTTTAATGTATTAAAAAAAAAAAAAGTGAACAGGCTTAAAATAAAAGCCACTGCCATTAGCAGTGAGAAATCCTCCACATCCAACTCTCCTCATATGTGGCTGCTATAAATCTGATCACACAGAGTTTGATCACCATTTGTGGTGCTCTGTTCCCCTTCACCACCTCACTGGGCAGGTGCAGGAGCTGCTCCTACCCCAAATTCCTGTTCAACACTAAACTTTGTGTCTCCACAGCACTGAAGGACTGTGAGAGGGGAGGGCAGATAATGCTGGCCTGAAAAAGCAGGGTCAGCTGCTGAGGCTCCCTTTTCCAGGGGTGATAAATCTTTATTTTGTGAAGCCAGGAGGTCAAACAATCACTTCCCCTGGAATGGTTCTGGGGAGGGGAATAAAGCACCAGAGATTGCAACAGCACAATGAACTCACACGTGGGAAGGTCAGGCTGGCCTCTCCCATAACCAAAACCTCTGGGGTTTGTACACCACAGCCCTCCTTAATGTAGAGACTGAAACTCTCAGTGGGGAAAAACGTGGCTGGGACTGCAGTGTGCCTGAGGTAATCCTGCAGAGCTTGTGCTTAATTCCCATCAGGAACCTGAATAAAAAGCACATCAAGGGCTGGTGAGAGGCCTTGGCTTGCAGGTAGAGAACTGCCCCTGACACAGCTGATGTGCTCACAGATTTGGTAGCTGTGGCACAGGAAATTAGCCTAAAGTGCACCAACACTCTTCTATTTTGGAAAGGTGATGGGGTTCCATCATCCCCTGCTGCTGAGCTGCTGCCCTGCCCCAGCCAAAACGTGCCTTGGAGGAAGGGAAGGGCTCTGGATCAGGCTGGAACAGCCCTGTCCCACCCCAGCAGTGACTTCCCACCATCCTACCTGGGGCTCCTCTGGCACAGCCACACCTGGAGCGTGGCCATGGGGGGTCACCAGCCAGGGTGGGGACCTCAGCAGCTGGAAATGCAGGGTAAGGTCAGAGACAGGGAAAAGGCCTGTGAATGGCACAGGGCAGGATAAGATGAAGAGAAAGGAAAGGGTCTGACAGGATCATAGAATCCCAGAATGGTTTGGGTTGGGAGGGACTTAGAGCTCATCTAGTTCCACCCCCTGCCGTGGGCAGGGACACCTTCCATCAGAGCAGGCCTTGTCCAACCTGGCCTTGGACACTTCCAGGGATCCAGGGCCAGCCACAGCTCCTCTTGGCAGCCTCCTGAGGGCCTCACCACCCTCACAAGATAGAATTTCTTCCCAATATACCTTCTACCCCTTCCCTCTGGCAGTTTGATGCCCTTCTCTCTTGTCCTGTCACTCCAGACCCTTGTCCAAAGTCCCTCCCCCGCTCTACCAGAGCCCCTTTAGGCACTGGAAGGGGCTCTGAGGTCTCTGCAGTTTCCTCATTTCTAGGCTGAACAATCCCAGCTGTTCCAGCCTTTCCTCCCAGCAGAGCTGCTCCATCCCTCTGATCATCCTGGTGCCTCCCCTGGCCTCTCTCCAGCAGCTCCAGGTCCCTCCTGTGCTGGGCCCCAGGGCTGGGGCAGCTCTGCAGGTGGGGTCTCACCTGAGCACAGGGACAGAGGGGCAGAATCCTCTCCTACAGCCGGGGGAAAGGCAGCACAAGGCTGAAGGGACCTGCACAGGGACTGCAGAGACTGGACCTGCCCACACTCTCGGCCCCATCAGGGAAGGGGTCTTTGACCACCCCCAACCACCCTCCCCCGGCTGCTGGACTCTGACCTCGGAGGGATTTGGGTATTTCATCATTGAAATATGATCCTTCCCATAATCAGTGACTCACCCGGCTGCTTCGGATCCCCCACTGACCCGAACCACCTCTTCCCCCTGCTGAACACCGACCAGAGCCAGGAGAAGGAGCTCAGCCCCTCAATCCCACGTCCTCCCCAGCACAGTGCCACGGGAAGGAGGAATCGCAGCCCCAGGAGCTGATGCGGAGTTTTCCCAGCTCCATCAGGGGTGGGGGCCCATTCCCACAGGCGAGGGGGACACAGGAGGCGGCGGCAGGAGGGGACAGGCCGGGTGTAGCCCCCTGTCCCTGCCCATCCAGGAGCGCTGCCAGCAGCCCCGCAGTGTCCCTGGGAACGCGTGACTCACCACGGCCCGGGGCCGCTCTATATTTAAAGCATTACGGAGGCAGAAATGAATGCACGCAGTCAGGAGCTGCCTGCGCCGAGGTCAGCGCCAGGTTCACAAAGCAATCGTCAGAGTTCACCACCGTGGCAAAAAAAAAAAAGCATCTGCACCCCTTAAATCTTCAGAGAGAGAAAAGCTGACCAAGGGAAGGGGGTTTTGTGGCTGGAGTGGGGCGAAGGGAGGCCAGAGAACCTGCAGGGTCCCACTGTGCACGTCCACAGTCGGGAAGTTCCTCGCTGCTGCAGCTGCTGAGCCACTCCCCGAGGGAAATCTGGAGGTTACTTTTACCCAATCCTACATTTTTCCCGGTCTTCAGAATTCAAAGTCTGGGTGCAACCAAGCTATTTGCAGCTGGACTGAAAAGCTCTCAGGAGGCTGGTTTAGGGAGGGAAGGAAGGAAAGTGGCTCATCCCCGGGTCAGGGCAAAGGGGCTGCCACGTTTTGGAAAAGCAGTTCAACTACTTTTTATTCACAAACCTTTGCTTCGGGACCAGTGACAAACTAACAGGAAAGTTTCTGACTCCTCTTTACCCAGGCTCTGCTCTCTGCCAGCTGCTCCCTCCCCTCCCTGTTCGATTTTCCTAATTCCAATTGATTTTGCAAACAGCCTGGGCTTCAGAGCCACCCGCTCCCGGCTGCATGTCCTGCTCATGCCACATTCCCCGTGGTTTGCCTCCTCTGCAGTCCTGCCAGCGTTTCTTCCCCTCTCCCTTCGCCTTCAGCAGCACATGGATCAGTCACCAGGGACTGAGGGATGACAAAGAAAGCTGTGCTCTGGAATTGCCTCCAGAACAACCCTAAAAGGCTCTACATAAAAGCAGGACACCATGCAGAGACACCCAGAGGCTCCTAGACATTTCCAAGCTATTCCCAAATAGCTGTGTTGCTCTTTTCTACATTAATTTCTGCCAGGCTGTTGGCAAAGGCTGGGAGAGCTGGGTCTGCAAACTGGAATGCCAGGCAGAGCAGGGATTGAAGCAGCAGAGACACCAAAGGCTCCACTCACTGCAAGACACAGCGTGGGGCTCTTCAATCCAGTTTGCCCTGCACTGGGGCTCCTGACAACAAATTCCAGGGACCATTTCCACCCACGACTGCCACCAGCATGGTCTGAACAGCAGGAGAGGCCCGAGCTCTCCAGTGCTCCTGCAGGGAAGTCCTCACTTCCCCAGCACCCCCTCTGCCCTGTGCCAGGGGTGACACAGATGTCACAAAAGGCTTATTCTAGGCAGGGATTTGCTGATTCCCAAACTGCCAACCTCCCTTTCCCAGTTTTTTCTGCCTCTGGGTTTATCTCCCCAAAAGGCAAAGCTGGTTTGAGGTTCCCCTGGGACCTCCTGCACTCCTAAACGTCCCCTCACCCATAACTCAGCCCTGGCAGCCATGGGCCTCAGAAGAGATGGAACAAGCAGACAGCAGCGGCCTCTGGCTCCACACCATTTCACAGGAGAGGGACTAACCAGCTTGTTTGCTCCCTTCCCCACTTCTCTGACTTACCCATCTAAGAACCCAAGCCCTGGCTGTGGTTTCTCCTCCTTATCCCATGTCTGGAGCTCATCACCCAGGGCCACGTGCAGGGACACAGGCAGTGCCATGGAGCTCTGGCCCTTCAGAAGCAGCAACGCAGCAGGGCTGAATCTCCTGCAAAACAATAAAATGCCAGAATTTGCATCTGTGTTTGGCACAGATTTGAAATGCCTGCAGCCCAGCTCCTCCTGAGAGGCCGTGCTGTGCTGGGGCACATCTGAAAAGCTTTCTAACAGCAGCCAGAGCCTTCCTACACCATTTCCCTTCTCCATTCTTTGTGAGTCGTTTGCTTTGTCTTTTGCTGTTGGTGTTCATTTGGTTGCTTTCTTTTTAATGAGCAGCTCTGAGCCCTCTACCAGCTGAGCAGCCCCTGGGTCGTGGCAGGCCTGGTCCCACTCCAGAACCAGGACCCATTCCCTGGCTCAGGTTTCAGTGCCAGCCTTTCCTCCTGGTCACCTGTGCTATCTATACATGTTTAATTTACATCTCACAGGAGCTGTAACAACCAGCCACATCACATCAGCCCCCAGTGCACATCAAAGGCAAGCGCTCACCCACCACATTGATCCTGAAATAGCCCTGAATGCAGTGTTTGTAACCCCAAACTACTCCAGGCTGCTGGATCAACCCCTCTGAAGCTCCGTGGGTTTGCTAGGAGCAATCCCCCCAGCAGCTAGGCTGGGTGAAGGTCTCATCCCACCCCTCACGTAGCCAGGAGGCCCGAGGAAAAGGCAAGGGGTGCTGCTCAGCCTGCCCGAGCAGCAGAAATTTTGGACAGACACTCTTCATCTGCCGGCAGGCTGGGGAGGGAGTGAGTGGTCCACGCGATGCCCTGGGGGCACAGACCCCGCTCCGGGAGCTGCACAGGGACCTGTCCCGGCGGGATTGTGCAAACTCCCAGCTCCGGGAGCTGAAGCCGCTCCGCATCTCGGCGCTGCACTTTGTACCCCGGCTGCGCTGAGCTCAGGCCGGCTCAGCGTTTAAAGTCCAGGCAGAGGGAGGCAGCGGCCGTGCAGAGCTCGGCTGTCCCCGCTCTCCTGCCCGGGGCTCGGCACTGCGGCATGCGGCTGCTGCTGCGGGCAGCGCTCCTGTGCCTCTCCCTGCGCTTGGGCCACGGCACCCAGGAGGCAGCAGCCGACAGCCCCGGCCACCAGGACCCGACAGCGGAGCCCTCCTATTCCGACTGGGGCATCGACACCATCCGCGGCGGCTTTGAGACGGTGAACAGCTACTTCGACTCCTTCTTGGAACTGCTTGGGGGGAAAAACGGGGTCTGTCAGTACCGATGTCGATATGGTAAGTGAACCTCACTGCTGCCGGCTCCCCTCTCCTTCCCTCCTGGCCGGGGACACCGAGCCCCCACCTGCCCCGGGAACTGCCCGCTCTGGAAGGCGCTGCGAGCGCAGACACGGCAGGGAAGGATGCAGGTTTTCCTGGAAGGGCTGTCCAGCTCCCCGGAGCCTGGGAGAGGACAGGGAGGGGAGGCTGAGCCGGCAGCGCTAATCTCAGCAACCTTCGGAGTGTCCTTGCTGAGCAGTTGTGAGCTGGCCGGCGCGGAGGAGAGATAACGGGGACAAACCTCACGTCACCGGGAGGAGCCTTTAGTACTCCGGGCAGCTCCTGCTTGCTTTGGGATTCACCAAAAAGGAATAGTTTTGTTTGTCCTGGGGGCAGGATGAACCAAATGGGTTCACGTGATGGGCTCGGAGCTGTGGGGTGACAGGGCCATCAGCAGGGTACCCCTGGAAACAACCAGGACAAAGAGATGCTGCAGGGCTGGGACCTCAGCTCCCTGCCAGGGGCAGAGGGGCCATAAGGAGGTTAAAATCAGTCTGAAAGTTGCTGAGATTTTTGTTTTGTTTCATAAATAATATCATAGAATGGTAGAACAGGCTGAGTTGGAAGGGACCTATCAGGATCATTGAGCCCAACTCCTGGCCCTGTGCAGGACACCCCAAGAGTGCCTGTGCCTGGAAATGTTGTCCAAACACTCCTGGAGCTCTGGCAGCTATGAAACCACTTCTCTGATCAGCCTGGAAATACTTCCAGCTCCAAATTCAGAGCAGAAAGGGACTTGCCCTCCTTAATGTTGAGACTGAAAGCTCTGGGAGTGGGAAAAACGTGGCTGGGACTGCAGTGTGCCTGAGGTAATGCTGATACACAGAGCTGGCTTCAGGGAGCCTCAGGACCCACCAGATTGTGCAGAAGGTACTGCTTTTGGACACATCCAGAGGGCTCTCCCTGCCTGTCCTTGTGAAAAGCACCTCCAGAGAGAAGCACAAATCCCTGCTCACACCCCAGGAGCAGCCTGCATCTTACTGGAACAGTGTTTTACCTAGAAAGGAAAACAAGCACATCCTTAGCCCAGCTCTCATCCTCTGCTGAATAGCTCATTAATCACTGCCTGAAGGGGGAAACTGCTGAAATGCTGCTCACGTGCTCCAGGGGTCTTGCTGGACCTTTCCAGGACCGTTTGTCCTTGCTAATCTCTGGCACAGACATTGCAAACTGCGAGTGGAGAGGATGCTGGGATGGTCCCAAACCAGTGAGAGCCAGTGCTTGCTCTGAAGGATGAACACAAACCATCTTTGTGCTGAATCAGGGCCTGATTGCCTTTTTTTTTTCCCCCAGGCATGAAGCAAAAATTATTCCTTCTTACTTATTTCTGTTTCAGCCAAGAGATATCAATAATAGCTTATTTTGCCACGGTAAAGGTCAGGACTCACCTGTGATTGCCACATCCATCTTCAGCTGAGCACATGGCATTTGGCTGTTCCAGCTGTAAGACTCTCCTGATTTTTCAGCAGCTACTGAGGTCTGGAAACAACCAACTTGATGGATTACTCCCTTAAATCAGGACGTTAGGGTTACACTAGCATTTACTGGCAAAAATACCCTCCTGCTTACAAAGTCTCACTGGGCATCTCAGGGGAAACAAACAGCCTGAGCTGGGAGTGGAGCCCTTGTAGCTTCCTCCTGGCCAGGCAAGACTCCAGTGCTTTGCTCAGCATTTGGTCCTGAAGGGTTTAAGATGAGGGGGGCACCTCCAGGCTGTGAGAAAAGCCTTCAAAGCCAGCTCTCCAACAGGGCATGCAAGGCTGGGTGTGTGCAGGCACCTCTGCTCAAAGCCTGCCTGCCTGGGGCACACAAACAACAATGGACCACCCAAAACTGCAAGGAGCCCTGAGACCATCCATCCCCCCAAAAATACACTCGCCTCCCCCTGCCAATGTCCCAGCACTGCAGTGCCTGAGACCTCCTGCATCGCCAGCTGGCTGCTTTCCAGCCTGTTGGAACAGCTACAACAGCCTGGGGGCATTAAAATGCATCAGGAAAACTCAACTTCAGTTCTAGGGCTGCGCCAACAAGGCAGTGAAATCTATCTTCTCTTGCCTGTAAGGATGGGGAAGCAATAAATGATAACAGGAGCACTGAGTAGATGCTCACAGAGAGGCAAGAACACCTGATACTCCTGTTTTGCTTTTGTTTTCCTGTTAACTAGAACACAAGATGTGGGGGAGAGGTTAATTGTGGTGTCTTGGACTTGACCTAGATGAGAAAGAGTACAAAGGGGCACTTGACAAGTTTTAAAGCTCTGTTTTGCAGAGGGGAGGGGACAGGAGTCCTACAAGGGCTTATCCTGAAGGCAGTTTGATGTTTTGTGGATCAGCACAATCCTTATGTGAGGGTTGTTTTTTTTCCCTCAGGACAACTTTCTAAAACATTATAATAGCTGTGACTTTGGAATTGAAGATCTGGAAAGGCAGCTGTCTTTGGCTGGGGACTGGATAACTGGATGATCTTAAAGGTCCCATCCAACCCAAGCCATTCTATGATCTCCACATCCCCAAAAAGTCTCCCTGCTACTCAGACTTGCCATCTTATCCCAGTCAGTGTGCTGCAGGAACAAAATCTACAATCAGTATTACAAGCAAGTCACTCAGATTTGACTCCATCCTGTGAAACCCACGGTGGATTTTGAACTTTCCTTTGCCTCCTGCATCAGTTCAGGAACATTTGAATTCTGAGTCCCAGTTCCCATCCCTTTCCAAAAAACCAACAAGGCTCTTTTGGAAGGGGAAGATTACCTGTGGCACCTTGCAGCTGGACAGGGTTTCACTTTGTTATTTATTTGTAGCAAATCTGTCATTTAAGCAAAACAGCTCTGGCAAAGTTTAATTGAGAGGTGCTGGGAACACTCCTACATAAGTCCCTCTGAAGCTTTTGTTTTGATTTGTAAGACCTTCCCAAGGGCACAGCAGATTTATGGTTGAATTAACCACTGGCATTTTAGGTACCTCAACAGAAAAATGGGGAAAGCATCTTAAATAATTCCTGGTGCTGACAAGAAGCAAGAAGTGAAAATGGAGTTTAAAAGAACCCAACCCTGCCTTGAAGGGCTGAATTAGATCCATTTCATGTCTATATAAATTCTCTAGCAGTGCTCAGGGAAGCAGAAACTTAACCTTTGATGTGATGGGTTTCAGAAAGCTCAGCTCACACGTGTTTTTGTTGGAGAATTCACACAGTTTATGTTTTCCCAGAGCAAGGACAGGACCCAGGAAATGGCAGGAGTTGTGTCAGGGCAGGGTTAGGCTGGATATCAGGAAAAGGTTCTTCCCCCAGGGGGTGGTCAGGCACTGAACAGGCTCTCCTACAAAAATCAGATTAAAATGCTGCTGAAGGTACTGCTAGAGCTGGCTGTGAGCTGGACTCTTCCTACATTGGGTAAATAATTATTCACAGAGGGACTTCTTGCTCCTTTATGCATATTAAGAAGCAGACTGAGGAAGGTGCAGAGATTAAGGGGATATAAATGATTTGCAGAAGGTGGTGGTGCATCACCACAGGCAGAAAATGGACCAAGACCTGCTCAGAGCAAGATCAGACATGCAAGGTGTGCCACAGTCTGGGGGAGATCCACAACACACCAACAGTCCAAGAGTGAGGATAGAAGGATCCCACTTGCTGTAATGTAACCAGCAGTGTTTGGGGATGCCAAAGGGGAGCTCTGCCTGTCACTCCTTGCTTTTTGGACCTGGCCTTGGAAGATCAGCTTTCCTAACCTTTGTCCTGTCTTTTCTTTCCCAGGGAAGGCTCCCATGCCACGGCCTCACTACAAACCCCAAGAACCCAACGGCTGTAGCTCCCATTTTCTGGGGCTCAAGGTACCCGAAAGTGTATGTACTGTCCCACCCACCACTCCCAAAGGATGCAGCTCTCTCATCTCACCACCAGCTCATCATTCTGGGCAAAGGAAAAGGCTGGGCTGGGCTGTGCAGCTCGGTGACAACAGGCTGTGTGCACACAGCAACACCTGAGTGCATCCTCCACACCTGCCCCCTTCACCTCTTCCCACACTTTTTGCCTCTGCCAAGCACTGGATTAAACTCACAGGCTTTAACACTGCACCCGCTCGTTAGCTTAAAGGCAATTAATGAAGTGATATTGGAATCACCAGGAAAAGCTTTCCCAGGAGGCTCTCGGAGCAGGGATTCCTATTTAGCTCATGCATTATTGCTGCCCATGGAGTCTGCAGCAATTAGGCAGATTCCTGCCCTGACAACCCCTCTCTTTGCAGCCAGTTTTTCATGTTAGGTTTAATTCCTGAGACTCTATTTCACTGCAAACCTTGTGGGCATTTCTGTGGTGCCTCCTCTGTGCCCAGGCAATCACGAGTGCAACGAAGGAACAATTCATCTCTTAAATTTTACATGAGGAAGGGCAAAAAGAGGAATCATTTATAACAAGCTAACAAGTCCAGTCTCTCCAGGAGACAGGCCTTCTGCCCCATCACCCCCAGGGTTATTAGCTAAGCTTACAGGGAGCAGAACTCCCCTGCCCATGCTGTGCTTGTCCTCGGCCTCAAGTGCATCCCTGAGAAATAAGGCACTAAATTACTTAGGGCACATTTATTAGGCCAAAAAAGCAGGACCTTGTGAGGTTGTGGGAGAAAGAGGAAAGAGAAAAGGAGCCTTTGCCACTGTTGGCAAGGACATGGAGCTCCCTGATGAGGTCTGACAAATGAAAACCAGAAAATGGCCATGGAGGGGCTGTTTCCCACCTCTCTACCAGACGGTAACTCCCAGCACACAGAGACGAGAAGAGAATGTGATGTAGCCTGCACTGAACCTGCACCACTGACACCACTGTGCTGCTCCCTCATCCTCCTTTAGATGCTGAGGGAGCAGCACACATTCCCTCCTGCTGCCCCAGCTATCAGGAACAGCTTCTGGAAAAGGAGCCAGCTGGGCTCCGCAGCACCTGACCCCGTTCCAGCTGTGTGAGCCTGAGGCCAGGACGCAGCCAAGGGACACTTCTTCTCTCTTTCCCCAGCTAGACTTGGGCATCCCTGCCATGACCAAGTGCTGTAACCAGCTGGACATTTGTTATGACACCTGTGGGGCCAACAAATATCGCTGTGACGCCAAGTTCCGCTGGTGCCTCCACTCCATCTGCTCCGACCTCAAGCGCAGCCTGGGCTTCGTCTCCAAGGTGCAAGGTAGGCTGCCCACCTCACATTCCCTGGGCAGGGAGGCCTGGAGGGGAGGGTGTGGGCAGGGAGCCCCTTCCTTGCCAAAAAGGAAGCAGAACTCTGCAGTAGGGAGCAGCATGTTTGCCCTGCAACTTGTCACGACTGGGTGAGATCTGTCCCCTCTGCCACACACTTCTGTCCCAAGGCTGGAGACCTATGGTTGTTATCTGCATTTAGAAAACATTTACAATGTGTGAAAAAACCCACAAACAACCCTGGAAGCAATTCCTTTAAAACTTGGATACACTCCCAGACAGTTCAAGCACCTTCACAGGATACCAAACAAGCCTCCCAGGGCCAGTGAGGCACACACTGAAACCTGTACGTGGCCAGGGGCCAGCAAAACCGAGAGAGACAAGGACAGGGTTCTCAGGGATCTTCTCTCACATAAGAGATGATGATGATGATGATGATGATGATGATGGCACTAGGGACACACCAGGCTGGGTGGTGGCTAAGCCACTGCAGGTTCAGAAGGGTTGACAAAGCTCTAGTGATGCACCAGCAGCTCAAGTGCCACCCTGGTTTTGCCTAATTTAACTCTCCTCAGCCTGAGAAGTCTGAGAAGAGCTTTTTTGGTAACCTCTGCTGACGCCCTGCTCTAAGGTATCCTTAAATAAGGATTTGTTTTCCAAAGGTGCAGCCTGATCAGGACACATGGGAAGTCTGCATGACACCAGTACTAGTGCAGATGGCTTCCTACCTGGTCACAAATAAATGCATGGAAAGAGTACCCAGGCCAGCAAGAGAAATCAAAGACATGGACTGAGACACAAGTGCTGCAGGCTGAGCACAGCCAATCTTTCATGGTCACCCTTATCAACAGGTCCTAACACAGCCAACTTCTTCTCTCTCCACATTTTCCCTTGACACTTTTTCATATGGTTCCTTCTTGCTCTCTGCATGCAGCAGCGAAGCAAAGCTAGATCCTAGGGAGTCAAGGTTAGAGCAGAGCCCACACTCCTGGGCTGAGCCAAGCTGCCTCTGCCAGGCTGGATTCCTCCAGCATCTCTGTCCTGGCTGCTGTAGGAGGCACAGGTAACACCAATGAACCTCTGAGCCATCCTCCCCTCTCCTTGGGCTCTACAGATCCTGTCCCCAGGGCTGCTCTGAGCAGCTCCTGTCACAGTCCTCCTCCACAGCCATCCCAGCTCTTATCTGGCATCCAAAGCCTTGTTTTCCCCACTGACTCACCACAGCCTCTCCAGTGCCTGCCAAGTGAGCAGCCTCCTAAGGGAACAGGAGCTCTGAGGTGTTTGCAGAGGAGAAAACAGTCCCAAAGGCAAGGCTTTCCCAACTTCATCATGCATACAGCAATCAATGCCAGTAAATAAACCCTAAAGAACTAATATTAACCTGTTTTTTTACTGACAAGCACTTTCAGGGTTGTTTATTGGGGTGAGGAGGGGTTAGCAGTCAGGCAGTCAGCTGCTCCAGCTGCTGTAGGATTTTTCATGCTGGCTGGCAGGTGGCATCATAACTCCCCAAAAAGCCCAGAAAGGTTGGTTAATAGTGGCTCTAGGCAAAGCTGAGAGGAGGAGGAGGAGTGTGGAGGCCTCCTGGGAAATCTGCTTGGTAAAGAGTGCTGTTTGCAGAGCCCCAGATGATCCATCAACCAGTAAGGCCTGAAAGAGGCAGGAAAAGAGGGGTTTAGGTGGGGAGAGGAATTACTGCCACCCTGGGGAGAAAAGAGGAGGGAACCTCAGGATTTAGGATTTTAGAGAAAAGATGACAGCCCACGCTTCCAAGTGCAAGGGAACAGCAGGTGAGTGCAGGCCTTGGGCTGGGAGTGCCCCTGTCCTTACCTGCCCATCCCATCTCCTCCACAGCCTGTGAATCCATGGCAGACACGGTGTTCAACGCCGTCTGGACCCTGGGCTGCCGGCCCTTCATGAACAGCCAGAGGAGCGCCTGCATTTGCAGCGAGGAAGAGCGGGATGAGCTGTGAGGAGGAGCAGCTGCCCCGGTCTCCGTGAGCCCCTCTCCAGCACAGTGACTCCTGCCAGGCCCAGCAGGGGCTGGGGACCCGGGCTGAGGTGGCTCTGGCACAGCTGAGCCAGCCCATGGACAGAGGGCAGCCGTGCCTGCTGCAGGTGCAGCTCCACAGCCCCTTTCCAAGCCCTCCAGGCAGCAGGATCCCATGCCAGCTCTTTCCATCAGGAGAGGCAAGCAGGATGCAGTGCTGGTTATAAACACGGGGCTTACCTTAAATACACACTATTACCTCCCCCCACCCTGTAACTCTCTAATTTGCAGTGCAAGGCATTAGGTTTCTGCAAGCCCTGTGAAATTCCCAGTCCATGGATGTGCTATTTACATTTTTGCACCACTGGTGACAGACTGAAGAGGGGAAATTTGCTTTCAGTACGTTGCTCACGCCCATCCCTGACACTTTCCATCCTGTCATTACACACCTGGACAACCCTGCATATTTAAATAGTTGGTGGGTCCTAAACTGATTTAAGACATCTGGAGATCTCTTAAGCATGAGTTAAGGGGAAGGGCTTGAGGTGTTTGTGGTACACAATTGATATTTGGGACCAAAGCCCACCATTTAATTTATCAGATGTGAAACCACAGCCCTCTCCCCCAGTCTCAGGAGATGAAGCTGCATTCTTTTCACCAGTGTCACGCACATCTATTTAATTACTTCTCTCCTATAGCATTTACCCAAGCTTTGCCCTTAGGATCCCTTTTTACACAGAATGGCTGGGTATCCACCTCCATCTCTCACACGAGGGAAGCAGGAGGCTCACAGTGGCTCTGGATGAGATATTCCAAATTCTGGAGGCTTATCTGTCAGGTGACAGGACTTAACGTGCTACCTCTGTGGGGCTGCTATCAGCAGCCTCAGACACCATTCCTTCTAAAACGTGCTTAATACTCCCATCTGTTATGGGGAGCTTTCTCTGCATGCAAAACCAGCATTTTGCCTCCACAGAACATTGGCAAACAGCTTTCAGCTGGGTTTCTTGTTGGAAGGAAGCTGCTCCTGGGTGTGTGAGTGCCTTGCCACGTAAATATTTCAGCGGCTCCTGCAAACGTATTTATGGTTATGTTCTTCCATCTGCCACAGAGAAGTTAAGGCTGCAAAAGGGTGATTTAACAAGAGTGGAAAGAGTCTGTCTTGGTTGCTTTTCTTCCAGTTTAAAAGGGTTTAAAATGTATGCATGGAGCTGTGAATTATTCAAGCCCTGTATTCCTGTTCCTGCCAGTCACCTTTGCCTTACAGTGAGCAGCACCGAGATGTTCAGCTGACCCCAAGTGGGCTGGAACAAGAAGAGCCCGCTGGTATGCAGACCAGGAAAGTGGAAATGGCTGCTTGGGGTGTGTACTGGCTTGGGTTCCATCACAGAGGACTTCAACACTGATCAGATACAATGACAGCCTTTCCTAGCTGGGCTAATGCCACTGCAGAGGGAATTCTGCATTGCTGAGGTTCACCACTCTGCCAGAGCACAAGGCTGGACATAACCTTGGTTATCCAGCTAAGAAACACATACTTTTGGCTAGGGGATGGGAAGGGAACATTCCTTATTCAAGACAATCCCCAAACTTTGTATTTTGTTGGTGAAAAGGTGCCTGTGGCCAGTTTAAATGTGAACATACTCTAATGATTAAATGACAAAAAAGAAATTCAAACAGCTGTACTGTCTATGTTCAATAGTTGGCTGGATGGCAAATATCACAAATTATTTTATAGTTCAACTGCTATCAGATTAAAGCCAAGCAACTGCTGGCAGGTGATGACACACACTGGAGAAATCAAAAGGTTCTGAACAAAATCTCTGTACCCAGACACCGATGTGCTGGAGACATCGCTGACATAAATCATAATTTCTCCCTGCCTTCAGACTGCCACTCATCCCAAAACCCTAGAGACCAACAGGCCAGCTACTTAATAAATTCATTTTTCACTGTGGTAATCTGAAAAACCCCACCAGCAGCTCCACAAGGAAATATTTGAACCTTTAAGTGGTGGCAGTGACTCTGACAAAGCACCAGGTAATCCTGTGGAGGAGCAAACCAGCGCATGGACTCCAGTAAAACCGCATCCCAACTAAAAACTGCTTCCCCTCCGTGCCACTCCTGCTATCCAGGGATGCACAGCCATGGAAGCAGCTGATCACAGGATTCTCCAGGCTGCTGTACAAACCTTGGGTTGTCTTCAGTTCCACCCTGCTCTGGACACAAAGACAGCACTTTGCTCATCCCATGGCTTCCTCTTGACTTTGTGCATTTGGCAGGATTGTTTTCAGCTGCAGAGTGGAAAAGCTGCTTCACATGAATGTGTCAGGAAAAACCAAATCATGTGCACAATAACTGAAATAAGCCAGGAAAGGAACTTCTCCCCCCACATGAACAAACAAAACCAGTTGATGCTCCAGAAGGCACCAGATAATTAATTTCATTTCCCAGCTCTTGTTTTATCAAAACAAATACATTTAGCGGAGGCTGCCTGAAGAAAGAAATTTCCACAGGGAAACTGCCCCTGTGGTCCTAATGCAGATGTGAATCAGCAGAACAACAATCCTAGGAGAAGCCTTTTTCCTTTCTTTTTCTTTCACACATGGTTAGATACCACACAAAAAGTGTCTTTCCATTTACACCTACTTATCATAATAGAAATATCTTTGTTTAACACACACACACACACACACGTTATTTCCAAGACTAGAAAAGCAGCCATGAAACTATTTAGAAAAATTATTAAACTCTCAGCCATTAAATGTTCATTCCTGACTGGAATCTCATTTGCCAGAACAAATAAATCTGTGAAACAGGTTGAAATGTTTGAGGTGGTTTGTGACTCCCTTTTAAATGGTCCCTTCAAATGGATTCCCCTTCCATTTGAGAGCAGCAGCAAATTTTGGCTTTTGCAGCAATTTGGCTGCTCCAAGTAAAGCAGAAAATGATGAAGGATCATCCCTAATCCTTTACCACCCAGCTCAGTGAAGCCCAGAGGAGCCCAGGGTGATCACATCCATTACATTTTCTTCGGAAGGACCTTGACAGCCCAAAAAGATTCCTGACAAGCACAATGCCACCACCACCAGTGATTGTGTCCCCTGCCACGGCCACTCTGACAACACTGCCGTGCCTCCTGTCACCAGGCTCACTGGGGACAGCCCTGTCCTGAGAACTGCCCACATTACCATGGACTGCTATAAATAATTAACCTGCATTCCTCTAATCCTTTGTTGGAACCACGGCCTCTCTAACCAGGGCAATGCATCACAACTTCCAAACAAACACTTGGCAGCAGCATGCATGGGAGGGGGGTGTTTAGAGATGTTTAATGGTGTTTCTCTTACAATGAAGGTGCCATAGCACCTAGGAAAGGCATTTTTGGTGGTGGGAGAAGAGGGAGGAGAATACACTAAATACAGGAGGAAACTCTATTAAACTTCATGCAATTATCAAAAGCCACTAAAAAATAAATCAAATCTCTTTTGCTATTTAAAATCCCATTTAAATGTACCCTTGACAGATGTGAGCTTTAAGCTGCCTGTAATGACAATTGCATTGCTCCAAGGAACTTACACATGATGAGATGTATTTTATACACATTTTTATTGACAGTCACCCGAAAGCTCCGGCATCACTCACAGAGCTGCACAGCAAACACGCTCAGCTACGATACTGTTTGTACTGTCTGATGCAAGAAGGGCTTGGATAACATTTGTTTAGTCAAGGACAAACAGTCCTGGGGCCTGTAGGTGGATGTGGGGAAAGACAAAGTTGGGTAACACTTCTGGCCTGCAAAGAAACAGGGTCCCTTCAGCTGAAGGGCTGTTGGGAAGAAACGCAGATAAAACCAAACTGTTCTGCAGTCCAAGGGCTGCCTCGTGGGCACAAAATACTTCACAAATAATCACCACAGAGTTAAGGAAATGAGTCCTGAGGTTCAAGCAGGGCTCTAACAAATACCTCCCGTTTCTCAACAGAGAAGAACAACAAGAGAAGGCAGTGATAAGGAAGGCCAGGAATGCTGTTCCAGAGGGTGGGTGTCAGTCCTCAAAGTCGATTCTGATGGGGCCTCCTGTCAGGACGTGGTTAGCCATGTGAAGGGATTCCTCCTCCTGCTCCTCCTCCGGTTGCTCGGCCGCCCTGCGCGCGCGTCTCCGGCAGCCCTGGGCGCAGCGCGAGGTCTCGTCCAGCGCCCCGCACACGAGGATGCGGCAGTGCAGGAACACCTCCTGAGGTGGGGACACAGCAGGAGGGTCAGTGCATGGCTCTGGAGTGCACCCCTGGACCTCTGGCCCAGCACCACAGCGTTCCTGTGGCACACAGTCCGTGTCCAGCATCGCCACCCGCAGCCAGAGCGGCTGCTCCCTCTGTTTCCTTCAGTGCCCTCTCCAGAGAGCCCGGCTGAGATCTCAGAGCCAAGAGTGGGGAGACAGGGAATAGGAAGGGGTGAAATGATCCTCCAGATGAAGGGATGAAAATGGCAGGAATCAGTTTGGAAGAGCTCGTGTGGACTGGAAGGAGCTGCACCTCAAGAATGCGCGAAGCCTCGCAAGGACTGATGGAGACGTGCAAGAGAATTTCAAGTGAGCTGGGAAAACAAAGCCAGGAAACCAAAAGTAAAAAGGAGGAAAACACAGGGTGATGAGAGGCTAAGTTGAAGGAAGAGAGAGAATGCAAGGAGACATCTGCCTCCTCTCCTTGCACAGCAAAGGCAGTGACAGGATTGCTGCTTCCCTGCCCCGTAAATGACAAGGAGAGCAAGCAAGATCCCTGCAAGCAGCAGCCACGAAGACTTGGAGAGGTCTGAAGCAGAATCCATTGTGCAGGATGGGAGGATGCAGGTTGGAGGCAGCAGGGGTAATAAGAAAGCCAAGGAAGAATTTCTGAATTTTAGAAGATCTCATCTGTTTTAACCCTGCTGGGGCTCTCCAGTAGCTTTATACCTTTTGGAGCAGGCTGAGCATAGCAATGGCTGGAATATCCAATTTCCTCCAACACAGAAAGGAAAGCTATTTGCATTAGGAAAACGGCATTATCCTTCCACTGTCCTCCCACCACAGAGCTTCTGCCCCAGAGAGACAGCCTGGTCTCACATTGAATTAAGCAGTGTGGTGGCCTTCTGTCTGGAGTCCTGGCACGAGCTAAAGACACCAGGTTGAAGTGATCCCAGACTAAAAAGTGTGTTTTTTTAAAGACAGGGCACTGAGAAACATGCCTGGTGAGTGAGAACACTTCTCTCACCCAGCAAACAAGGGCCCACCAAGACCACCCTGGAAGTAACAATGATGCTGTGGCACTGATGTCCCAAAACTGCCCTTCATATTTTAATTTTAGTTGTTTTTATCAATCTCTCTTGAAAGTACCCATGTCAGGGCTCCTGTAAGATGCAGCTGCTGGAACAGGCACAGCAGCACCTGCCCTGGGCCAGCTATTCCATACCCTTTTCTGACTCAGTGCTGAGGCTCCTCTGTCATATCAGAGCTGATGAAATACCTGAGATACCTGAGTTTTGAGCTTACCTTGTTGTCTTTGCCCACAAACTTGAACACAGGAACCTGGAAATGCTTGGCAAGATGGTCCTTTGACGTGTACTGCTTCACGGAATCATCAGAAACGCAGCTGAGGAGAGCAGAGGGATAGGCTTTAATGGGTTTCCCAGGAATGGAAAAAGAAAGAGAAAAGACATTCCAGCCTATTTAACCAGAGAAAGAAAAGGAGGGATTGGTTCTCTCAGGCTCAGCTACCATCTCTGCTACTTCCTCTTTGGCCACAGGAGAAAAGTTGGGAACGACGGGGAAAAACAGCGGCACTGCTAATAGCATCTGCAGACGAGGAACAGCTCAGCACAGCAGAGGGCTGGCAGGACGTGGCCCAGTCCCCTCAGAGAGGGGCTGCCAGAGAGCTGCAGGCAAGTCTGTCCTCATTTCACCTTCCTGTGCAACAGCCTGCAGTGTTATACACACCAGAACGTGGTGTGCACTTACTGTATACACATAGATATGCACATAAATTATGCTTAAAATGAAGCAGCCTGCACCCACGTTACTAAAATATGACAGATGATGAAAAACAACAAAAATCCAGATTTACTTAGCTTTATAGCATTTACATTTTTCTTCCCACTGGATTTGGTCAAACTGCTCAAATTCACTACACCCAAAGTTTATAATTTCAGTTTTTCCATCACTAGCAATGCATGTTTGTGTGAGAGGTCGCAGAACTGCAAGAAAATAAGCTCCTTTTATAACAAGTTACATTCCAGGTGCAGTGCATTTATAAACTATTACAGCCTATTTAGAGTCTGACAGACAAAAAGTAATGGTGGCTCAATAATTACTGCTGATTATTGCAAAGCCTTGGGGCATCTTGAGAGGCCCTGATAATGCTGTGAAATTGTATTGCAATGCAGCTCGTCCTTTCTAGCAAGTTAATTCCAAAAATGTGGACTTTGAAAGGTATTTTAGAAAAAAACAACAAAACAACACAGCAGTGGTGGAAGAGACAAGAGGTACAGGTGCAGCTCAAAGTCTTGCTCTTGCAGCAAGCTTCAGCTCCCATCTTTGCACGAGAAATGTGCATGGCATTGCCAGCAATGCTGATGTTTGACGCTTTCAGTTGTTAAAGAGCAGTTCTGCCTTCACTGGAACGTTTGGGAATCTCTATGTTGTTAAAATTCCTTTTTAAACAAGGCCTCTGATGGTAAGGAATGACAGTTAAAGACTTTTCATAGGTGAGTGGCCAAGCTCCAGTGTCATGAAGTCAGCTCACAGGCATGTTCTCATTTGTGAGCATATAAACTGTGATGATTGTTGGACACTGGCTCAAACTGACTCCTAAATCCCAGTTTCTCCAAAGGTTCTGCACACTGGTGGAAGGAAACCTACTGATTTGGGGCTAGGGAGAGGGAAAGTGGAAGAACACCACAAAGGAATCAGAGATACATAGACAAAAAAACAGCTCAGAAACCTCACGAGTCACAAGAGCAAGTCCTTTTGCATTTGTGGGGCCAGACCATATCCAACTCTCCTAGGAAACCCCCATAAACCCTGCTGCCCACTTTGAAGAGGTGAGAAGAGACAGGTATGGAAGGAAAAGGAAAAGGGGAGCCTGGTCAGGATATGGGGAAAATCACCCTATCCCTGCGCATAATGCACTTAGGTTTGGGGAGCAGAGTGGCAGTGCTGCAGCAGCTGTGCTCTGACCCTCTTATTCAGGGTTGCAAGGTTAAAAGGAAGGCTTGCAGGATGAAATATCCACCTCAGCCTAACAAATGGGGCAGCCTGAGGCACAACAAGATGAGCTTTGCAATGGAACTACCTTAAGCACCTCGTGCTCTGCTGAATCACAGCTCCTGACCTCACCGGTGACATGACCTTGCTCCAGATGCCCCAGAGAGCTTCAGCGTTTATCAGCTGTGCCATCGGTCAATGCCTTTGTTTCATTTTGTTTTCAGAAGGCAGGGAATTAACAGAGAAGAGAGCAGCAGAGGGAATTTTCCCATTCCTCAGTCCAAGGTATATCCCCTCCAATTTAAACAGGGTTTCCCTTTGGAATATGAACTCTTGCAGGTCTGAGCCTACATAAACTGATACAAAAATGCCATCTTCATTGCCATGGGCTTTTGAGGCTGGATTTCTAGAAGGAAACTGAGTTATTAGAGAAGTGTTTGGAGCAGGGAAAACTTAGCAGTGCACTCAGCTAATTTAATTTTGAATCACTGGGAACACTGGGGCCTGCAGTGATGACTGCAGAGTGGAGCACTTTTCCCTTCAGTGAAGTTTTAATGCCCTCTGCAGGTACCAAGGGACTGCTGGTGCCATAAATTCTTCAACCAGTGCTGGGGTGAATTCAAGAGATGACATTTCCTGCCTTCTCCCTTCTCTATCCAGCTCAGGTTTTGGCTGCTGTTTTAAATCCCATCATTTTCACTCGTGGGGAGAGATGAAAGAATGAAGGGTCCATGGGAACAGCCAAGCCAGGGAGTTCATAAAATCAATTTTTCCATTACAGACCTGCTCATAAAGCCCAGAAACATTGGGCACAGAAGGACTGCAGCCTAGGATGGAGGCAGAACAGGCTGAATCCTCTCAAAAGGAAATGAAAACAGTATTTTGGGGTACTTTACATTGAAGCACCCTTTTGCTACAAGAGAACCACACAGGACTTGCCATCAGCAGCTGTAACAGTGGGTGATTTAGTCTGGCAGCTGAGGACAGGATTGTTGTCATCATTAAATGGTCTGGCAGGCAACATGCAGGACTTACACAAGCACAGTCCCTTGACTATCAGGCTACAGCTTTTGGGTATGTCTTAGATACTCCTTTGGCTGGATTTCCCTCCCTGGAGGACAGCAGACTGCCTCACAACGATGACACTTCCTCAGAGCTGTCTGGTTCAGCAGCTGGATGCAAACACTCCACAGCAATGCTGTAGCATTGGCACGGTCATTTCAGCACCCAAAGAAGTGTCTGAAAAGAGGGATCATCTCAGGAGCCACAGCTGAGCCCACAGCAAGGCTCCCCAAACCTCTGATGCAAAAACCACCACAACAGTGAACCCACAAAATTATTTTTAGCATATCCTGGAACGATCACTAACCCCAAACACCTCAAAAGATTACAGCCAAACTGAAAGACCCTATGTTTACTGCACTGACAGGCATCAGGGGAGAGCAAAGCAAGGGATTCTCCTGCAGCTTGTACCAGCAATGAGCTCTTCTGGCTCGTGCTGTAGTAAGGCCATTATGAGAAAATTAAGAAACTTGCTCCAGTTGCTGCAGCAGCTGCCTGGCAGCAGCACACGGCCAGGGGGGTTCTGCACATTGGCTTGGCACTCTGTGGCTGGCAGAGAGAGGATATCAGGAGAGAGAATCTTTTCTACAGGAGCCAACTCAATTATCCACAGTGCTAGCGACAGGGAAACACATCCAGTAAAAGCTGCACTCGGAGGAGCCTCTTTCACTGCCTCCCACTGTTTCTCCCAATTACTTTTGATGGGACAGGTGGTTCCAGCTTGATGGCTGCTGGTGATTGCTACCAGCACGGCAGACAGGCTGCTGTGGAGAAGGGATAGTGTTTCCTGCATCACACAGACAACTCAGCCCCACTGCCAATTCCCATTAAATTGCCAGCAAGGCAGGGGACAGTGAACTCACCCATCCTGAATCAGGTAGTACTTCAGGATCTCATCAATTTTTGAGGTGGGAGTGGCGAAGCAGCTCTCCACCAGCGTCTCCAGTCCACTGACGTGCACCAAGGGCTCGATCCCAAAGTACAGCGAGTCCCGAAGCTTGAGGGTGGGAAGAGCACCCCTGTAGGGCTCATCAAAGTCTTTGTCCTTGAAGATCTCCAGAGTGAAGGGGAAGATGCCCTGGTTGCGGCTCATGATTTCCAGGGGAGAGTTCTTGAGGTTGGGCACGTAGCCCTCGGAGATGGTGTAGCGGCGCGGGAACTCGCAGGTCACCGGGATCAGCAGCTTGCTGGTGCGGACAATGATGTCCCCATTGCTCCCCGGGGTCTGCTTGGGCAAGCCAGTCACCAGGTTGGTGGCAATGATTTTATCATTTATTACCTGCAGCAAAGAAAGGGGAGATCACTGAGAGAGGCCTCTCGGGGCCGGCGCTCGGGGCAGCCACCGAAGGCCCGGCCTGTGGGTTTACACCCCACATCCAGAACGGTGCTGCTCATCCTCCAACTAAGGTCCAACTAAGGACCTCGGCCTCTGCTGCCAACTGTGATGCACCACACTTCTGCTACACCCCTCTGCTAAGGGGTCCTGAGCAGCTGCCAGTTTAAGCCTTGAAATGTTATCAGGAGACCAGAATGTGTCTCAGCAGGAGGATGAGGAGTGAGGGCACTTGTACCTTCTCGCCTTGTGAAGCAGGAGGCGAGCAGAAAGCAGCACCCATCCTGTCAGACACACACTGCTGGAGGGAATGAGCTCTCTGCCTTTGGAATGCCAGCCCAGGTCTACTCTGAGGGCAG
This sequence comes from Parus major, assembly GCF_001522545.3. NCBI lineage: Eukaryota > Metazoa > Chordata > Aves > Passeriformes > Paridae > Parus > Parus major. The sequence goes on along the minus strand of NC_031775.1, from coordinate 1,940,347 downwards.
CTGCGTGGCAGCACAGGAAACAGCTCTGAGGGTACAGCTAAACCTTTTATTTAACCTTTATTCCCCAAGTAAGCCACAGCCAAATCCCCAGCTCCCAGAGACTGGGCAGAAGGTCATACATACATCTACAACAGTACCACAGGACTTCAGGGAGAAATGGATGTTGACATGAGTGCCATTGGACACGCCTTTGCACGAAGTGTTGATGAGGGAAAGGTCCAGGCCTCCAACCAGGTCCTTTGGGATGTTCACCTCAATAGAGCTGGACTTGCACAGCACTGGAACTGCAAGAGAAATCCCCAGAGTAAGTCTGTGCTACAAACCCACCAGTGGGCTGGGGAAGGGCTACACCAGTTTTAATTGGGGGAAAAAAAGGGGAATCACAGATGGCATTTATAATTATGATCCTACCACAGTAACCTAACTACCCATCTTGCAGTCCCACCTAACACAACACAAGCCAGAGCTGCCACTGCCCCAAATTCTCCAGCCACAGCAATGCCTCAGAAAACAATGAAGACAGAAACTTAGCTGTGCTTTCCAGCTTCACTTAATATTCAGCACAGATTTGGTTGATATCCCTTGCACTGCGATGTCCTGGCAAGAACCTCTGCCAGATATGGGTATCAAATTCACAACACCCCAGGCAAAGCCATATTTTAAGAGCCTTAATCAGATTTTACATCAAACCCAGAACACGTTGAAACAAGGCAGAGTAATTCCATATAGATACCAGGTTAAAATGGAAGCACCTCAAAATGCCATAATAATATTTTTATAAGAAATAAACCTAGCTCTGACAAGCAAACCCAATTAGCTCACCCGTTCCAACCTTTAAATTTTAATACAGGCCTCCGTGTGAATTTCTTTAAATTAAAATTTCATTATGTAAGAAGCAGGAGAAAACAGAGTTTGGACAAAATAAAAAGGAAGGAAGAGAGAATAATCTTCAATAAAAAAAGTGGTTGCTGTACATATACTCCTTGGGATTATGCAGTTCAGTTAGAGACAGAACAAACATACTGGTGGCATATATTGTGGTTTCAGCCAGAAAAATATACCTTTTTCAGGATTTACATTAATTATATTTTAAAATCCCACAACAAAACTTTTTTGCAAATATTCTAGTTTCCTGAGATTTTTGCCAAAATTAATTGCAGTCCTGGTCCTTAACATTCCTATGACCTGCCTTCCCTTAATTTCAATCATGAATTATATAATTTAGGATTCTGGATATTTTATATATAATGCACACTGCTAAAATAGGCATTTCACCCTCCTTAAAAAATTTCCCTGTCCCAGCTCAGGTATTTGCAACAGCCTCTGAGTACCTTCAGGAAGGAGTTTTGATTAAAAGTTGATAATTTCAAAGCGATATGCTAAAATGTATTCAGAGTGCCCAAAGCAATATGTTCCCACAATGACACTGCAGGGTTAGAACAGAAGCTTAAAGAACTAAAAATTACCTTAACCTTCCTTCCACTGGCAGCAGAAGACAAGTGGGAATAACTGAGCATGTCAAATGGCACAGCTCAGGAGCAGACAAAGGGGCTTGGAAAGACAGCAGAATGCAGACAGAGAGGAATATCCTTTGGAGAAATGATTGGCTCCATCTGGATTTAAAGACTCGCTGTTCTAGTGCTCCTTGATAAATAAGAAAATGTACTGCTTTCATAGAGGTGACATTCAGGGCAAGAGATCTGGATCTCAGCTGCAGTTCTCTGAAGTTCAGGACTGATTTGGTTCAGGATCTCTCTGTTTCTACATGTCTTTGACTGGCACAAAGTGGGAGAAAGAGAACATTCCATTTTCCCTGTGCTCCAGAGCTGCAGGAGCTGTGTGCCCTCCACCACCTGGACACAGAGACAAGTGAAGGAAACCTCCTGACTCAAGGCAACTCGTGGCTTTTTGGGAAAACACCCAGCTTGTGCCAGTCAAACATTTTAGTTCTTCACCCTCATACTTCCCAGAGCACCTGTGAGAACTGGGAAAGCCTCCTCATTTCCACTTTAAATTCTGTTTTGCACCAAAGCCTCTGAGCACCTGACTCTGGGATGAAGCTTCTGTGGCGAGTCCAACACTCATTTTTCTGTCTGCTGCTGTTACTGCTACCATATTCCAGCCTCTGGCTCCTTCCTTGGCCTTTCAAAGAGCTGCACAAAAATTCGGGGAAGAGCGTTTCACCCCTACTCTTCAGGGAGACGTGGGGTACTAGGATGGACTGCAAAATTCTAGGATGGTCTGAAAGATTCCAAGTGTTTTGCTGGCTCGTATCTTTATGGAAAAATTGCAGCCTGTAGACTGTGATTTCTGTGGAAGATTATTAATGTTTGTTCTGAACCTGGAGACAGTGCAGAGGAGGGTAGAGAGGCTGCAGATCCAATTGCTTCAGGCTACTGTGCCTGCCCTGCACTGTTAATTGAACCAATATAAACCTGATTAGGTGTCATAAAAAATTGTGTGGTACAGTTCCATTTCGGCTCAGAATTGCAGGCCACAGCATGGGGAGATAAATCCATGAATGCAAAAGAACAGGCAATTTCACTTTATGAGATGCTGGATCCTGAACCCCAGCCTGGCTCCCAGCAGTGCTGCTGCTCTCATTAGCAGCCTCACAAGCAGCAGAAACTCTGGCTGGGAAATCCAGAACTTCCAGCCCTGCTGGGGTTGCCTCAGGGGTCCAGGACTGAAAAACATGGCTCTGTTCTTGCCTGTATCCATCAATCAGCCCTTCAATCAGTGAGTGTGATCACAGCTCTTGGAAATCCCCACCTCTGCCTCCCCACCAGCACTGCTGGATCCCAAGTGGGCAGTGCTCACCCTTGGGAGCCCTGCATTTCTAAAAAGCTTAAAAAGCAGAACTTCCATCAAGTGGAACCATTCCAGCTTCCTCTCTGAGGCATACCTGTGCTTTTGGTCACCATGAGGCCTGAATCTGTCCCTCCAACTGATGTCTGGGCACTCTGTGGCACATCAGACTGCAGGAGGTTTTCTGAGCACACCAGGCAACGCCAGACTGCTGGCAGCCTGGATGGATTTGCAAAAGAGATCTTTGCAGAAAACCCAGGGAGCTTGTTTATTCCATGTGCATGCCATAGGCACAAGTGACTCAGCATGAAGGATTCCCTGTGGAAAGTTCAGATGGAAGGTTCTCCAAGGATAACGCTGCCCTGGCCTCTACACAGCAGAGGCAACAGTCAATTTTTAGATGCTATCCCGGGCACTTTGCCAAGGGGCAGCAGGAGCACCTAATATCAAAACTAGTGCCCTGCTTCAAGGCATAGGAATGCTTACTGGAATGGTATACTTGGAAAAAAAAAACATGCATCTGTCTTCAACCCTGTTCTTGGAAGGGACTGGACTGCTTTAGCTGAGATTTTGAAGCATGGAAAAATGTCAGTTCTAACAGCATAAATTTGTCAGAGGTGTGCAGGGAGCAGTATAATGGGAGATGTTAAGCAGTATTAATCGTAAGGGAACACTAACCCTACAATTAACGTGATAAAAGACGAGCTCAAGCTGTTCTCCTGCCTGGAGAGAAGAGCAACAACCTCAAGCTCTGACTTTTGGATGGTCTGTCATTAGTAACACAGCTCCATTAACCCACCTGGATAGGACAGACTAAGAGAAGACAGCAGAAACAAGAAGCAAAGTTCCTTCAGACATTCTCTCGGGGGACAGAGGCTGCTGGGGAGATTTTGTTGTCCTACCTTGGCAAGTGTGGTTGTCTTCTGACAGAACAAGTCCCCTGGGACATTCACACTGGTAGGTGTCTTCCACTTCAATGCAGGTGTGGCTGCAGCCTCCGTTGTTATTGTGACAGCCTTCAATTTCTGGGGAAGAAAGGAAAATCAGCGCATCCTGCGGGCCCCAACAGACCCCTGACCAGCCAGCAGCCACAGCAATACAGCTCAAAGGCAACAGTTTGGCTCCCAAAAAATGAGGTGGAGACCCCTTTTTTAATTATACACCTTTACTCATGCAGAGCACCATGATTTTTTTCCTTCAAATAATCTTAACTGCTTGATTTTTTTTTTTAATTGTTTGGGATGAATGTGCTAGGTGAGTGCTACTGTTCTCAGTAAAATAACATAAATAAATAAAATAATATATAAATAACTAGTAAATAAAAGAGATAATAAATTAAAAATAATTAAGAAATAAAAAAATATTAAAATAATAAAATAAATAAAATAGCATAAGATAAGCAAATCATAAGTATGAAATATTTCTCCCCGAGCCTGCCATCAGAAATCACTGCGTGTTTTTTCACTGAAATGTAAAGAAAAGAATAGAAATCCCACACTCAAATCCTATACAATCCATGGAAAATAACAACTCAAACACCCCACACGAGCCAAAGCAACGGGTAAAGCATCATAATGTAAATTTTAAGATACTTAAAACTCTATTCAGTCTCACCAGCTCACATAATCAAGCTAAATCTATTGCATTTGTTCTTTATAGCAACAAGCTGTGAGGTGGCCCACACCTCACATCCCATTCTCTACCAGCTCACAAAGCTGAGGGCACATCTTCAGAAATAAAACTCACTAACAAGATTGTAAAAATCCCCAGCAGCAGTGCTAAACTCGTGAAAGGCACCATCCTTCTTACAGAAGGGAAATTAAATGATATATCAAAGGCCCTAAAAGCCAACTTGGGGAATGGCAGAAACAAACGAGTTTCCAAACAGACTATTCCAGCCCTGTCAGAAGAGTGCAGCACTCGGGAATAAAAATTGCACAGCTCATTTATGTGATGTCCAAGCAGCTCAGAACTGGATGTGGCAGGGACAAAGCCCACAGACAATTTTTGGCCCCACACAACTTGACAAGTACTTAAGGAGCGCTCTGCACAGCAGCATTTCCCAGGAAAGTGTCACTGCCAGGATGAGTGATGTACCAGCAGATCTCAGAGAGCAGATTTAGCTCTTTTGGGCAGCTGGAAAGTGAGGCACATCTGTAGTTGTTTTTCTTGTCTGAGGCCCCACAGTGTCTGTAAACAGCTTTGCTGTGAGGGGGCACAGTGCTTTTCCACAGCTCACCACAGAAAACATCAGGCACACATCAATTTTTGCTGGGTTTGCCTGTTTCTGCTCAGGGATTGTTTGTACATTGTTAGTGACAACGCATCAGGCCCACAATTTGCACTTTAAGCCACCAGTCTAAATTTATCAAGGGTTTTCAACCTGGCTGTGCCACCACTGTGAAGGAACTGTGGCAGCTGCATGGAGCAGCAGAGCCCACAAAGAACAAAACGCTGCCCTAATCCCAAATTTAACTTCTGTCTGCAGACTGGCAGCCCCTCTCCTCAATCTCCATCCTGGGAGGTTAAAATGATCCTCCTACTCCACTCTAATGCCATGACATTACCCCATGCCTGATGTGAGCTGCCAAAGCCCAGCGCTGCTAAATCTGCCCCCACAAAACTCTACCACACAAATCTCCAGAGCCAAATCCCAACAACTCCAGCAATGAGTTCTGCCAATCTTCCACATCTGCCTTTCCCCCACAGAGATAAATACAAGCAAATCCTAACAGAATCCTAACAGAAATGGACAAGGCAGGGACAACAACAAGGAGATTTCTCTCTGCTTGCTTAGAAGGATATTTTAGTATCAACCACTCTGGCAAGCACAGAGGTGATATCAATGACATTTAATCCCAGGTGCAAGGAGCCAAGAGAGAGCCAGTGCTGCAAAGGAATGATTTATACAGTTTCCAGCAGCCTGGGGTGGCTGAAGCCTCACCTTCACAGGTTTTCCCATCACTTCCCAGCGTGCGCCCGACGCCGCACTCGCAGCGGAAGGAATTCTTCAGGTTAACACAGAACTCACTGCAGCCTCCGTTGTTCTGCTCACACTCATTTTCATCTGAAAAAAAAACAAGCTCTGGAATGTAATCCACAATCCCACTAAAACTAATTAAACACTGGCAGGAGCTTTTGAATCTCTTGGTAAAGCTCTGAAAAGTCTTCCTAACTTTTTTAAAGGCTGAAGTTGCTCTGTGTTTGTCTGCCCTTCTATTTTTTTTTTTTTTTTATTTTGAAAGATACTTTGTTCTCTGAGATTCTAATTCCTCAATCTGATTTAATCTCTGTGTGCAAGAAGCAAATCAGAGAGGAAGGGACAGACATTGCTCTTGCTGAGCCACAAAATGAATGATTTCTCTTAGGCAGGCCAGGAGGCTGAAGTTATCAATCAAGGTTCACATGGGGTTTCATCAGAGCATTAGAAGTTGGCATTTATGAGGTGTCAGAAGCTTCAAACCAAGAAAAAAGAGAAGTCCCATTTTAACAGACCGGTCAGAGATGAGCTCTCTCAGGTACCAGTGGTCCCACACAGGCACAGTACCCACAGCTGGCAGCTGGTGGTGGTGTCTCCTTCCACAAGCAATGGGAGTTGAGTATTTTTAGCCAAAGACTTGGCTGGTGCCCTGCTTTGGGAGGCAGGAAGAATGTCCAGGAGACACACACACACTGCTTTTCACACATGTGACAGGCTCCACACTTTCCCTTCTAAAAATAAAACTAAAGCTGCTTAAAAACAGAAGGTGAAGAGGGGAAAGGCTACTGGCAAAGGCATGGAGATGTTGTTAGAAGGGCCTGGAGATTGTCTTGGTTGAGGGCTGGGCCCAGAAGTTCCCCTGACTGGTCCTTCCAAGTTTTGCTGCACACACAGATCTCTGTGCCTGCTCCTCCCCACTGGTGACAGGCAGCACTTCTGGGATGCAGGCTGGTTGTCTTGAGGCTGGACTGGGACAGTGCTGAGCTGATTTTAACCATGGCTTAGTAGAACATGGATCCAGGCACTGAAGAAGTCAAAGGCAATGCACCGAGCTGGTGAATGTGTGACAGGAAGTCTGCGACCTTATTTAACCCCTAAATGAAAATGTAACTCAGGACCAGCCATTCTGCTCTGGGATTTAAAGCACGTAATGTGCTGAGGAGAAGCACAGGGAGGTGCACAGAGCTGCTCACCCTTCACAGAATGGTCTGGGTTGGAAGGGACCTCAAAGCTCATCTTGTTCCATCCCCTGCCACTATCCCAGATTGCTCCAAGCCCCATCCAACTTGGCCTTGGACACTTCCAGGGACAGGGCAGCCACAGCTGCTCTGCTGCATTACTGCAGCAGCTTCACTCTCCTGTCTTTGGGGGAGCTGGGAAAGGAAGCACATTCTCTGTTTAGGAAAGACAAATGGGGATTTATTTGGTTTCTCCATAAGGAGGGCACAGTTCCTCTCAGAGATGTGACTGCACAATTACCCAGCACAACAGAAAGTTATTAGAAAGATCACAGAGCCACACAAGAGAGGCTGCAGGCAGGTGAACCAGTGTGATCATTCCAGCTGAGGTGCTGTGCCATCTGGGAATCAAGAAGAGAAGCAGCAGTGCAGAAATCCTGCTCCTGGGGGGATGAAAGCAGCTGCAGCACACACAGACAGGCTCAGGACTCCTGTGTACCTCCCTGCTGCAGGAAATCCTTTCCTCTGAGCCTGCCACACATTCACTGAGTGCTAGTGCTTGTCAAGGGCACTTCTGTGACTGGAAGGCTTGCACAGAAGCAGCCAATAAATGTTTTTAATTATCTGAGAGAGCTCAGTCAGCCACTTGGCTGCAGACAAGTGGAGCTGCTTGAGCAAAAGCTCTTCCCAGAATCACTGTGGGCAAGTGTAACTCTGCAGCAGGACCAGGCTGCTCCTTCCACACACTGCAATGACTGTGGGCCCTGCCCTGATGCTCACAGACACGAGATGGGTGAAGAAAGAAACCATCCACACCTGCTTTGTCAGGTGCAGCCCCTTTGGAAGAGACTGACCTGCCACACAGCCTCCTGGACCAACTCTGCTTTCAGCTTCACCACCAAATCAAGTGGCAGATGAGATTCCTCCTCCCCCACACAGCCTTTCCTCCCCCACCCCTTCCTATCCATCGGTGTGGCTCTGCAGCTCTCCAACAGCCCCTTGATTTGTCCCATCATCTTCCTGACCTCTCAGCCCAGGTGCTGTCCCCCAGCATCATCACACACACAACCACAGCCACTCTCTCCCCAAAGCTTCATGGGGATTCCCCCACAAATCTCCAAAGCCCACATTCCCCACTCTGCTCTCACCTCCCTCCTGGCCATGCTGGTCTCTGCCACCAAGTGCCAGCTCCCTGAATACCCCCTTGTCATGCTCTCTAAAACCACTGAACTTACAGTTCTTTGGGTCTCCTCAAGCCCCAGGCTATGGACAATGTCCCAAAAGGGCAGGAAGTATGGTGGAGTTTAGTGTTCAGCCCTGCAGCAGCCAGCAAAACTTTTTTTGGAGGAGAGATACTCAACAGAGCGTGTGAGAGGAAATCTCTAACGCCAGACTGCACAGCACTTCCTGAGTATGATCACAGTGATACCACACAATCCTTTGGTGCAGATCCATGATCTTGCAAAGAGACTCTGCTACTGCCTTCAGCAGCTGAACCATGCAGAAAGCAAATCCAGCCTCACAAACATGGAGCTCCAGGGGCACCAGAATGGATGCAGTCCTGGGATGTCATACCTTGGAACCATTTACAGGATCATAGTCCTGGTTCTAGGCAGCAAAGGGGAAAACTCCTCTCAGGAGATGTCATTTCTAACAGTGCTTTGTAAGGCAAGATGTGAGCCATGAAACAAAGGGAAGAGAAGCACCAGGAACTTACCAAGGCACGTCTGGCCATCAGGTCCCAGCGTCGTACCCGGGGAACACGTGCAGTCACCGGTGTCCAGGCAGGAGCCCTGGCAGTCCACCACATCACAGATGTCATAAAAATCTAGGGCATGACAAGAACAACGTCAGCACAAAGCACTGAGCATGCAAGGGAAGTACAGGATTTGTCCCCCCAGCTTCCCACCCCGCGTGCAGCCCCTCAGTTACAGACCCAACCCATGCTGGCAAAGCTGACCTGCTGAGAAACAACCAGATCTAATTACTGCGAGTCAGAGATGCAAATTTTGACTTTGGTAGCGCGCCAAGACAAACCACAGGGCTCACAGGGAGCGTCAAATCACCGAGGCCAGGTCAGCTGTGGAAAAATCCCGCTAGCCGAACAAAGCGGGCGAAAGCGCCTCGCCGATCCTACACGGCCTACGGGAGATCCTACAGGCGGCCACCTGGAGAAGCCTCAGGGACCGAGGAGGAGTCAGAGAGGCGACTTACGCCCGCAGTAGGCGTGGAAGCAGACGCTGGGCTTGGTGAGGTGGTACACGTAGTAGCCCCCCGGGCAGGCCTTGACCTCGATGCTGGTGTTCCAGAGGCAGCAGTTGCCGCTGAAGCTGGCGCAGGCCTGGCGCCGGACGACGCCGTCGGCCTGGCGCGGGTGGCTGCCGTTCATCCAGATGGGAGCGTGGGTGCCGCAGTGGTTCTCGGGGATGCAGAAGGTGGGCATGGCGTCGCCAGCCATGCCCGTGAAGCGGTACCACTCGCCGTCGATGCCGCTGTCGCACGTGGGCTGCCCGTGGGAGCCGTTGATCCGGTGGTCCGTGTTCCGCCAGGGCTCGTTCAGGCTGATGTAGGCGGAGCAGGGGTCCAGGGCTGGGACACACAGAGAGAGAGGCTGGTAGATATCAAACCAAGTTGTTGGTGGGTAATTACAAAAGCAGTTTTGGGGTGGTTTTTTTTCCCCTCTGTCCCTGACTTAACAGAACCACTGTGACAGAGACAGATCCCTGGGCAGAAAAGGTGATGCCAGCAAACTCATCGCCTTGTGGAAAATTCTGACAGCTTGTCTTAAAGGTCTTGGAGGAACAAGTAAACTAACGAGGCTCTGACAACATTTATGCAACAGTCTGACCTGCTGTTTAGCTGACAGGGGGGAAAAAACAAGATATAAGCAAATCTGAGGTCCAGGTAATGATTTTGCCATAGGAAATACACCCTGGGATCTAGCCTAGGACAATGATCCTTTGGTCAAGTGACTTTGATTGGTCACTTTGGTTAGCGACCAATCCTTTGGTCAACTAACTGAGCACCTGCAAGCCTCTCCTGAAGTCACTGGTAACTCTCCAAGCTGCCTTGGAACAACTCAAACAGATTATGCAGCCTCTTTTAAAACCCATCAGTGTCAGCCCTCACAGCTGAGCTGCCAAACCTTTTTATTCATTATCTTAAAATCCACAGGGCGTGAAGGACTGAACTGGGACCTTCTGGGGAGCAGCACATTAAACCCTTTACACTGCTGTGTTCCTTGCAAGCCCACAAACCCTCCTGATCTGCACAGGAGATCAGCTGTTTGTGAGCAAAGTGAGTGTTTGTGGGGGCAAGACACAAACACACAGACTTCCTGGCAAGTGCACAAGGAGTGTGTCCCTTTTCAGAGGACTTTCTGAACCTCCTGGAAATGATTAAAATATGAGAGTACCACAGGGAGAACATAAATGAAGAATTTAAGTGTTCATTAAATTTTCAGTCTCCTCCTAATTAACCCTCATTTGGCAGCTTCCTCACTGAAAGTCCAGAGGTTCCATTTTGCCTTACATTTAATACCTGATTAAGCACAACTTATCCATGACAAGCAATTCCCTATTAAGCTAAAGGAATGCTAATATTACCCTGAGTAAGGAAAATTGATTACCATTTCCTAAAATTAGGCTAATAAAACCAATCACTCTGACAAAATGCATCTTGGACTGAAACAGCCTCAACTTTCCACATTTCCACATTTCTTTTGAAGTCCTAAAGCTCTGCTGTTTTGTTTTGACAATAGTGTGATGGAGCTTGGGTGAGGGAGGAATACTGTGCTCTCTTAGAAATACAAATGACCCTGGTTCATTATTTTGATTAGTTTCACTGACTTTAAAATGGAAGCTACAAGTGCTTCAGAGAATAGACCTCAAGTCTCTCTTATTTAGCTGTGTCCTCTGTAAATATCTGTCCCAAAGATGTGCTACCTCACAGAAACATCTCACAAATAAAACATCTCTCATGCCTCCCTCAGCCACAGACACATTTTGCTTGGTCTCAAATCCAGCCTAGAAGGCAGGAGCAGCTGCCAGAGTCAGGAGTGCTGCAGAGCTGGCACAGGGAGAGTGGATCTGGGTTATGAAGGAATCTCTAGTGCCACAATTCAAAGATATGCAGAGATGATTCACTGCCACCACAACCAGCCTCGTTCTCCTGAGCAGCAGAGAGGGGAATGCAGCAGGAAAATCTCTGATGGGAATCACCAGGTATCCCCTCCTGAGCTCTCCTTTTCACCTGCCTCTGCTCGCCTGCCCTTACCCACAGAGAGCAGCAGCGCTGTAAATCCCATCCTCCAAAAGCTGGTTTGACTTCTCCCAAAAGGAAAAGACAGGACCTCAACAGAGCTTCCTCCGGGCTTCCCTCCGTGTAATTCCCTTGGCTTCCACAAGAGGATTTGCTGTGGCCTTAGGGTGAGTCACTGACCGAGATGAAAAGGTTTTCGTGTTGTTAAAGCCAAATGAGGTGAAGCAGGAGTGCCCTGTCAGCTCCCCAGCTGGGCAGCACTAAAAATACCAACACTCTCATTAGCTTGCATGTAATTATGAAATATCCTTTGTAGACAGACTCTGGGAACGCTCGTCTAGGGAGATTACATTGTCTTCTAAACATCCAGGAGATAATTTATAGACAAAATTTAGCGAGATGAACACACAGCAGCTCAGAGGGAACTGGAAGAAGGGACATCAGGGGAACTGAGGTAGCATTCCCTCACATCTTTCATTCCCCTGAGAGCTTCTGGCACGAGTGAGGGGGAAACAAACAAGCAGAAAAAACAGACAGCGCTCTTTGGAACACTGCAGATCCTCATGGCCACCTTTGGACCACCAGTCCTGCCCCAAACCAGCCTCCCTGCAGACATCAAGCAGTCACTGGCAGCACAGTTTTTTCATTTTAATTAATTAAATTGAATTTTTAAGGAAAAAATAAATCCACAAAAAATAGAGAAGCGACTGATCAGCCTCCTCTCACCTCTTCTCCCCAAACAACAAGCTTGGGGGTTGGCACAAGATGAATAACTGTCTCCAGCTCACTATCTTTCATTTTTCTTGGCTCAATTCTTCTCCTCCTCAATGCTTCTTGCGTGGCCTGAGCAATTGGGGCTGACAAGCATTAGCCACGAAGCAAAGCTTTTCCATTTGTAAGCTTGATGCTATCGTTAGTTCTCTGGCTGACACGGTAGCAGTGTCTGGGTGACAAATCAGGCTCCAGCCAGCACTGGTGAGTGCCCCATCCTGCAGAGATTAATCCTGGGTGCATTGTGTAACTGGAGGTCTCTGCTCCAGCAGTAATAAAGGGAGCAGCACTGCATTATGGCACTAAATTTCGTTCAGATTTGTCAAGGAAGCAGGGGAAAAGGTGGCATAATGTCTACTCACAGAGTCTGTCCTACAAAGGGAGGGGAAAATCCCACAGTGCCTTGGCAATAGAGATTCTCACAGTATGGGGGACTTCACACTCTGTAAAAGAGGAATCTTTCCAACTGGAAGGAATTCCACATCACCTTCAAAGAAAAAGGATATTTCTCCCACCTTCCAGCCTTTCACCTAAGAATACCAAGGCTCATAGTGCACCTTAGAGATGGCAAACAGAAATAAGGCAATGCCTCTTTACTCACCCATCGAAGACACCGGCTGGAGCTGAACGACAAAGTAAATACAGAAAAGCAAGTACTGGAACATCCCACTGAGCCAAGGAAGAGCCACCACTCAATGTACAGAGGCTTGAAAGTCCTTGTACAGACTGTGGCTCCTGCAGCCTTCCTCTCAGCGGAGCTTCTGACTCAAGAGCAAGTGTGATTGCTCTCCTGGAAGTTTATCAGAGGAAGAAGCTGAAGGGACGTGGGGTACAGCTCCAGCCTTGACCTCCCCAGAGCAGCTCTGCCCCTTACTGACAGCAGGGTTGTACTTACTGATCAATCTTGTTTTTTGGACTTGAGCTGCTATTGTTTTCTGCCCTGAGTGCCCCACAGTGACACCTCCACTATCTTATCCAGAGAAGAATTCTAACCGGGGACACGTGGACATCCCGAAGGGCTGGAAAAGAAGAACAGATGGGTGCTTGTTATCTGTGCTCCTTCCACAAGTCGTACTCCACGGCTCCCTCCAGGCAGAAAACACCAGCTAAGGAGCCTTAACTGCAGGAAATAATGGCCAAAGGAGCAGCACTGATCCTTCCGAGCACAGATTGCAGAGGAGTGCTGGGAGCAGAGCTACAATGGGAACATCAGTCAAACTGAAAGCCTGGTGTCCCACAGGGAAATGAGCTGTTCCTAGGCTACACAGAGGCCCTTGCCACAACCTGAGCACTGCAGCGAGATTATCAAACAAGGCAAGTAAAGACACTTTGCTGCAGTGCTCTTACAATCTCTTGTCTTGAAAAAACAAACCAATCCCAATGTTATGGAATTAATTCTGATGCAAAACCGAGTAACTGAGAACCTTTTCCTGACTAATTCAAACCAAACTGGGCTGAGCTGCAGGTGACAGCCACAAGCTCTAGATGCAGCACACTGAAATGTGTTCTTTACTACAGCAAACCCAGAAAGGGTTCTTCCCTCTCACCCCTATAAGAGCTCTCTCCACCAGCAGTGAGTGCAGCTGAGCCTACAGTAACCACACGATCTGGCAAGTGCGGGCATTTCCCCATTCCCTCAGCATCCTGCATTTCTGCAGCAGGCTGGCCTAAGAAATGACACCAAGGTACAAATCCCAGTGGGAAAAAAAGTGGCTCCATTATATTACACGTTGAATTTGCACAAGACAGGGAGTTGGGTGCTTGTCTGTCTTGCAGGGACTGGACACTACAGAAAATTCTCAATGGCCTCCCTTTGTCGAGGTGTGCCCCTGGGAGAGAAGTGCTGCTCTACTGCACCCAAGCACAGGAGTATTTTTTCAGTGGTGAACAACTCAAGGGAACAACAGAAAAACTCCAAATAAATTACTGTTATTGCTCCCATAAGGAAAAAAATAAATAAATATATATATATAAATTCTTGTGGCCCTATTGTGCTGACAGCTGTGCAGCACCAGAAAAGTTTTTCCAACAACAGGAAAGGAGAACAGATTCACTACACAAAGCTATCAAGGCAGATAACCCTCAAGAGGTGATTATGTGAATTCCCAGAAGAGAAACTAAAATTGAACAGAGAATAATATAGCAAGCTACCGGAATTTCTATTTTGCCACTTTCATTGAGAGGCTGATTCATACTTATGATGCCAGGTAAATAAAACTGACAAGCCTGAATGGAATGCTCTGTTTGTGTCACAGGTGTGTACAGCTCTCTGAACCATCTCCTCACCAGCTGCTTTTGTTTTGTAGCTGTTGTATGAGCCTGCTATAACAGGGTTTTGACAGGTACGTGTAAGTGACTGACAGCTGACAATTAACACAGAGAAATGAACTGCAATTGGAGCCTCAAAGGTGTCACCTACAGGCCCTATCAAGCTCTCAAAAAATGGATTAAAGCAGGGGATGCCCCAGCATTCCCAGAGATGACACTATGCCAGATCACCATATGATGGAAGTGGTCTCAAGCTGCAGAAGACAGTCTGCTACCTCTAAACATTTCTGGGAAGAAGCACTGGAGGCAACTCTTCTATCAGCACCTTCTCTTGGAAAGTTAATTTGGGTGATATTTAGAGCTCCAATTCCCCCACAAACAACCTATGCCTCAGGGAGCTGTAACAGTCAGTCCTGAGAGAATAAATGGAGGGGAAAAAACCCAAAGAAAAAACCTCTCTGAAAAGAGATGCTCTGGGAGAGACACAATTCCAATAGGGCATTCTGTAGGACCAGCAATCTCCAGCAAATATGTTGTTCCTGACCTCCACATTTGCACCCCAAAGACTCCAACAACACCCCAAAAGAATCAGGCTCAAGTTAGAATCTCTTAAAAGCAGTTGCCAGTACTGTTTAAAAGGTAGGAAGAAGGAAGGCAAAATTAAAATAGAGGGCAGGGATTTTATTTTGGTACCCAAAAGGGATTTTCTACACCTGCTACAAAGCCTATGCACATCTGTTCTTCACACAAGATAAATGCTCATTTTGCAGGTGGCAACCACCCTTTTTGTGCCTCTCAGTGATCTCTGCAGGGCTTTACCATCCTCACACAAGGAACTCAAATTCTTCAAAGCATTGGCAGGGCTGGAAAGCCTCGCTCAGTTTGTAATGGACTCATGAATAAAAACACTTTGGCATCTGCTGAGGCGATCTTGGCTTGGTCAGAGCCACCTCTCAGGACACACCAATGCCTGGGAGGTGTGTGAAGCACAGCTCTGGGTGCAGGAACCTGCAACCTGCCTAGAAGGAGCAAGAGGAAGAGCTAATCAGCACTTCCTATGCAGAGAGGGAGGAGAACCTGGCACACAGGACAGGCTCCCTTGTCTGGGACTGACTGGAGGATGCACGTCCACAATAAGCCCTGACAGGCAGCTGAGATGGATTGCACTGAAGTCAAGGACTTTGAGATAGGCATTGTTGCTGTAAACAACTTGTTCCAGGACTCAGAGCCAGTGGGAAAGGCTGTGGAGATCAGGGAGTGAAGTATGGGCAAACTCAACACAAGTACAACATGGAGAAGCCATCAAAGTCAGGCTAATACATCACTCCTAGTTAAGAGTAATTTCCTTTCCCTTAGTGGAGCACTGGGACACAGAACTTGGTGTTTTCAGAGTGTTTTTCCACAGGTCCTATAAACCCAGCGTATTTTCCATGCTCCTCCATTTTCAGATGGAGGAATTAGGGCACAGACAGCACACCAACAACTGTAAAACTAGTCAGGGGCAAAAAGAGAAGTGGGACTCAGCTTTTAAAAGCCCTCAGAGCCACAGCAGCACAGCCTAAGTAAGAACAGCTTCTTCTGTTTCAGGGCTTAGGTACACTGCAAGTCTAATTTTTGTTACTGCATTTTTACTTTTCACCCCTTTAATGTCAGTAAAGAAAATAAGCCTGATGGGTTTTTTAAAAGGAAGAATTAGAATTTCTTGGGAAAGGGAGAAGAATACCTAAGATATAAAAATCTTCTTTCTCTGTGAAAATGAAGCCATACAATGGGGGCACAGAGGAAAGAAGCTTACTTTTATAACTACACAAGAAAACCCTAGAGGGTATCAAAGAAATTGGTCCAAAGACAGGGCAGCTTGGCCAGCTTCACATGGCTGGCTCAGTGCCATAGCCTGATAGCCAAGAGCAGCTTCAAAGCATCATGCAAACCCTCTTAAAATCAATATGGAAGCATAAGAACTTGCAGCAAGGTGATCATCATTGCTGCCTGCCAGGCAGGCAGGGTCACAGGCAGAAAGAAAAAGGTTTTCTTTGCTCTTCAGGCAAGAGGAGCCATGAACACCTTTCCCTGGAAGGGCCTGCAAGGTAGAGCCTCAGGGGTGAACTTAATGCAGCTCTCCAGGAAACTTTGAACTGGGCATACATTTATTTGAAAGCTCCCTCACAAAAGAGGTTAATGAAAAGAAGGACAAAATGGGTAGAAAAAGCAGCATCTGAGCCCTGCAATGCACCCTGCTGCTTCTCCCTCACCAGGGCTGAGGAATGCAGTGGTGCATTAAAATTCAGGCAGCACTGCCTGCTCTGCAAGTGCTGCCAGGGGCACAGGACCTTATCACCTGCCTGGCTCCCAAAGGGGAAATAGCTGCTGCAAGAGTGTGTTGATGTTGAGATACAACAGTGTGGATCAGGAGGGCAAACAAACCCTGCCCTTCCCTTCAGTGTTAGCATTCCAAGGCACTGAGACTGGAGCAGGAGGATTTCAGGGCACAAGTGTAGGCACTTCCCTTACTCACACCATCTCTAGAGCAACATTAAAGTGTGTGCAGGCACATTTTTGTGACAGCATCTTCTTGATTTCAAAATAGAGATGGTGGTGCTGAGATGTCCTGAAGTCTCCTGCTCCCCTGGATGCCAAAATGGGAAAATTCTTATGCAGTTGAGCCAAACAATTTACCCAAGGCTGGCAGCAGCTCACCTGGGGACAGCAGCAGACAGAGGGCTGCTTGGAAGAAGGAGGCCTGTCAGCAATGATTAAAGGTAGGTGACAACAAACAGCTTCCAGCCCAGCTCCAGCTTTATAAAACACAAGAGCTGGCTTTTTCAAAAACTTATCATGAATCAGGTCATTTCTTTAAGCAGTCCACGAGCACAATGGAAACCTCCACCAAACGTCTCATCTCAATAACCCATAAAGTTAGGACAAAGCACACACTGCTGATTCCCAAAGGTAATGAACAAATCACATGTCCCCATGACAAACCAAACCATTCAAGGGCCCAGAAAGAAAGGATCTGAAGCCTAACACTCCTGTTTTTCTCCAAAACAGCACTTGAGTGCAGTACAGAAATCCACTGACATCAGAAGTACCTCTTTTGGGTTTGCTGGGAATTATCTGCCCGTGTATATCCTTATCCTGTTACTATGCTGGCCAAAGAAAGGGAGATCTTTGCTAGACCAAGTATTTCTACCTCTACCTCACCACCTCAACTGCTCCTGGCAGCCAGATCTCCATCCAGGCTTCTTCAGGAAAGCTATTATCTGCATCACCACGGCCTCAGTGAGGTAAGGGCAGTCAAGAAGACACAACCTAAACAAAAAGAAATGGAGGAAACTCAGGAGAGAGCTGCCACACAGGAAATAGTCTCTTGTCAGCTGGGGAAAATAACATTATTCAAGAGCACTGATTCAAAAATTGAATAGTTATTTATTGTTCCAGAAGTACATTGCTCTTTTATACATATTTCATAAATGATACAGGATTTTACACATGTTCAGGTTTGGTGGTTTGTTTTTTTTTTTTTTTTTTTTTTTTGTTTTTTAAAGAAGGACTTTTCTCCATGCTCCCTCCCTCATCCCAAACACACACCAAGGATTCAGCTACAGGATTGTGTTCACTTTTTTTCCTTTTAAAACTCATCATCACACAAACAGGATAAAACAGATAAAAAATAATCACACAATGTAATTAAATGGAAAGACAGAGGAAAAGGGGAAGGGAAGAAAAAAAAAAACAAACTAGAAACATGCACCCATTCGGTCCAACATGCCACTGAGTGAGAAGAGGCAGCAATCCCAGCTGTGTTTCCACATCTGCAAGGCACCTGGCATCTAGTTAATACTGAATTATTTTCTTTCCTATATTTTTAAAATACAGTTCTCAAAAAAAAACAAAACCAGAAGCCTCTTTCCATGACACAGTGAGGAGTAGTAGTGAAACATCAGAATGAAGCAGCCAGCCTTTCTGTATATAAAGCTCAGTGTCCTTCTCCCGCCTTCATCCTGTCTCCACAGCATTTATCAGCAGGGTGCTAAGCCAGACTGACCTGCTTTGAGTGAAGAGATGTTTTATCTGCTTAGAAAGCAGCCAGCCTTGGCTAAGAGAGAGGGCAATGGGTTGACCTTCCTTCCTTTATTTCTTTTTAGCTAAGAACAAGAGATGTCATTAGCCACTCCTAAGAAATTCTGACCTGTGGTCACAAAGTTCACTTAAAGCTACTTAATCAGGGGAAAGTGCTACAGAACCAAAGCAGTTCTGTGTCTTGCACTCCAAGATCCCCAGGCTCTCAAAAAGCCTCTGGGCAAGGGAAAGGCTTTCATGATATATGAAACCTTCTATCCCATTACACAAGCAGTCAAGTATCAAGTTTCATTATTCCATGTTCCAGAACTGTTCATTTAAAAGCAGGAGTCATGATTCCGGCAACAGTCTTGTAATTCTTTAAGCCTTCATAATTTCATAGTCCAGGTGGCTCTCAGATTTGGGGTAGGAAGAGGGGAACCTCCCTGCCTTAAGACTGAATATAAAAAACCGCTCATGCAATGCTGCCATGGATTTCTAGGAGGAGCTCAAGGGCATTGGGATGCAAAGTTTATAGAGTTATTACGGAATAATCCAAAATATCGATTATCAAATGTCCGGAAGAGAACTCATTCCTTCTCTCACTTGGCTACAACCAATCTGTGCTACAAATAAGCAAAGGAGGAAGTCAGTGGAGCACAGGGGGTGGGCTGGGAAGGGGAAGCTCACGGTTTTCCAGTAGAAAGCAGTCTTGTAGTAACTTTATAAAAGAGACCAGGTCTGACCAGAAGTGTGCGTGTTAATGGCGGTGGAGTGCAAGTTCTGATCACCAGCCAGAGCTCCAGGTGGCTTGGATTCTTTGTTCTTTTTTTTTTTTTTCTCCTTTTGTTTTTTTTTTTCAAGAGAGAGAGAGAGAGATTGGAATCAGGTAAAGGAAAATTTAAAAAGCTAAGCAGGCTGCTGGTGTCTTATCAAGAGGCAGACCCTGCAAAGCTGGAAGAAGACACCCCTACACCCCAGCATTACATTCTTTTCATGAACCCCTCCAATCCTGTATTTGTACACAATCACCATATTCTGACAGTTTTTAAAATGTGACTATTTGCCAAGCCCTTTTCAGAACTAACATTCCACGATGTCCCATCTTCAGATTTAAGAGATTTTTTTCCCCCTTTACAGTCCTTTGTCTTGATTAAAGGTAAAAACCCTCCACCCCCCACACCACGTCCCAGCTTCCACCTGCAATGCTTTAATTAAAAAAGGCAAGAGCTATGAACAGGTTTTTTGCCGGGGTTCAGAGCTTCTTTGCTGATCAGTCCTTTTCAGAAATTTGCTGGATGGGCAGATGAACTTGCAGTGGGTCTCGAAGCCTCTTAAGGTCCAATTCTGCCTAAAAGTAAAAGACACTTTATAAAGCACAAGCTCCCAAAACAACTTCCCCCCCCCATACCATTTCCCTTTAGAGAAAGAAAAGCTTTCCCATATTTCCTTTTTTCTTCCCTGTCCAGCAGGAAACTGATCACCAAAGAGTGAAATAAAGTTGCAGGCTCATATTTAGGAAAACCATTCTCAGCTGTATTTCTCTGAACTTGTCTGCACACAGCCACATAAAGGAATAGGGTAGGGAAAATCTGGATCCCTGTAAACTCACTGGAATATTTTTCTTTAAAGAAGCCAACACAAAAACCCAACAATCCAACTCAATTATTAGGGATGGTCGATTCTAAAACAAAAGCTCCAGGAAAATACGGCCATCCAATGGCATCTGTATTCAACATGGCATAAGAAACCCCAGAAAGACCTGTGGGTCCTTCCTTACGCATGGCAGGGGCAGAACTCATCTTGCCCTGGGCATCTGACACTGTCATTTCCAGAACCTGGGAATGAAGGATGATAGAGAGCAGTGAAAGAGAATGTGGTAACTCTGCTTCTTCTGCTCACACCATCCTTCTGCAATAAGGCTCTGAGGAACACCAGGAAACATCTCTATCCCACAATGTGGATAATCTGTCAAGAGTGTCTGTCTCCAGAGTCTGAGAAATCTGTCCCCACTGACTTTAACAATGCAGCTACATTTTCTGAACATTATTTTCCAGGACTGCACTGAAGTGCTACATCAGGAAGAACTGAACTGAATGGATGCAAGTTTTCATTCCTCACTAAATCCATCTGGTGTGTAGGAGCTGAGAAGAAAAGAAATCTTGAATTAGGCTCCTCTGAGGCATAAAGAGTCTGAAACAACTCAAGATTTACCAGCAGTTTCTGAAAGGCCCTTAAAGATTGATATGGGTTTCATGTTGATTTACACTTCCAGCAGTTCTATTCCTGGGAATATCAAAGCCAATTCAGGGATTGCAGTGGGGCTGTGACAAGAAAATGGGCTGAAAACCTAAAATACATTCATTCTTGCTTGAGGTGTGTCTATTAATAGTAATGAAGAGCTAGCAAGAAATAATTTCTTCATCTTGTTTCTGGAAAAATTCTTGTTACCTGAGCAATTGCATCCTTGAGTTGATTATATTTCTCTAGATCAAATCGTGTCTTTTTGGCTCCTTTATGGAAAAATAGTAAGTACTGTCTGTCTCTGGCATCTGGATAAACATATTCCTAAAGAGAAAAAAAAAAAGGAGAAAAAATAGGTTAAGTGTAAAGTTAAAGACAGTTTAATAACTGAGGAAAAAACCCACAATAATATAAGAGTGATACAAAAGCAATCACTCACCATCAGCAGACCAGTGCCCAGTCAGACTCTGAGCAACAGCTGCTTTGGAGAAACTCTCTCCCAGTTTATTAGAAAATGTGACATGATGTGGTATGGAGTATCAGTTTGGTCAGTTCAGGGCAGCTGTCCCAGATGTGTTCCCTCACAACATCTCACCCACCCCAGCCTATTCCCAGGGATTGGAAAGGGACAGACCAGGGAAGAACAAAAACCAGAGAAGGCCTTGATGCTGTTCCAGCACTGCTCAGCAATAGCAAAAGCACTGCTGTGTTACCAAGGCCGTCTTGGTCACAAATGCCAAAGCACTGCACCACACCAGCTGCTCTGAAGAACATTAACTCCATCCCAGCCAGACCCAGCAAAGTCAGACATTTGCTTCTCTACTCATTTGTTACACTCCAGCAGTGAGTTACTACCACCTTCCTCCTGTCCCCAGCGCGTGAATCATTCCATGCAGAGACAACAAGAACTAACATTTCATGCTGACAAGTTTGTGGAGAAAAAAAGGAGGGAGAAAAGCTATAAATACTGTCCCTGAAATGATGCAGCTGACAGACCCTTGGGACACCACACTGGAACACCTGGAGCATCAGTTCTGATGGCCTTGTGACAGCAGAGACACTTTGAGCCCTCCCTTCCTCATTATTTAGGTAGGATTAGGGGGCTGATGAGACAAACCATGCACTAGAAAATCCATAGAGAATCTGTCACAATTACAAGGGTCCAGAGACAGATTCTTCATCTGCATGGGAGGCTAGATCTGTGAAAGGCATTTCCAACAAAATGCCTGATCCTTGGGCTCTTTAAAAAAGGCCAGTGTGGCGTGTGAGAGGGGTACCTTCCTTGAAGCTCAGAAGGCACCTCATGCAGCCATACCTGTCTGTACTGACCACAGCTGCCAGCAGAAGAATCTGTTTGGCTACAGCAGTCAGTCACCAAACACAGAAAAGCATTTCTCATAAGACAACCAGCCAGGACCACCATGGGAACACCCCAGAACCACGCACCACCTCCCTGGCCAGCACAAATTAAACAAGTGGCATCTGGGTTCCAACAGGACAAGGGGCAAAGCAGCTTCTACCAGGCACAACTTTGCTATTTTTCTAGGGATTAGAGCCCAGAGAAAGTCTTCTACTGAAGTGTCAATATCAGCACAACAAGTCCTACCTGGCGGGTCATTACGAAATAAGCATACATTGCCATGGCACTACCATAGGTGATGAAATAGGTGACTGGTTCCATAATGTCCCAAGAATATTCCCACCAGGTGAGGCGGGCCAGAATCCCAAACTGAGTGGCCATGTAGGCCAGGCCTCCCCACAACACCAAGGTTGTCCTCTTCTCTGCTTTCCTGCTGAGCTCCATCCTGACCTGCAGAAGGCAGAAACACACACCTTGCAGTCTCAGAAGTAATTAAGTTAGTGTTGTTAAGAGATAATAATGTAAAAATAGTCCCTTATATTAATAGTAACGTTAAGTGGTTTGCAACATGATTTTATTACAAAATTTAAAAAAATAAGCTTATACAAACAAAGCTGAACTTCTTTTCCTGTCTTGCTGCCACCTATATTTACTCTGAGCATGCTCTAAATGCCTCAGGAAAGTATTTATTCCTCTATGTTCAGAGACGTTCTGTTGCATTAGCCCCAGTCTTTATTTACTAACAAGCTCAATTCCAATTACCTAAAGCAAGGAAACAAAATATTTCCACAGAAATCAGCAGCAGACATGGTTTGGTAAACACTTGCTTCAGTGATCTTAAAACTACTTCAAGCATGCCAGGGACCCAATTAAAACCTGGAAATACATTCAGGCTGCATTTGGGGGATAAATACAACACGCAGAGAAACTCCTTACTTTTTCTAGAGGTGCTAGTTGCTCCTTCAATTGCTCTAGTCTCCCTATCAGCTCCTTCTCCTTGTTCAGCTGGTGCTCCTCAATGCTCAAGGCTGTGTACAACTGCTGAACCAATGTCTTGACATCATTCAGCGTCGTGGCATTTTCATGGCTTAAGAGCTCTAGGGAAAAACAGAGGCTGCTTTATACACCTGTGCCCACAGGGCTTCTCACGTTCCCTTGGGAAACCGCTATCAGTCTGCACTGGAAAGGAACAGAACTATCTTCTCAACAAAGTTGTCTTTGGAAGAGCTCCAGCACTCTAAGACAACGTGATTCCCTTGGAAGAAAACCAGGCTTTGCTACTGGATGTTCCTAAAATTTGGTAAGAACAAGGGAAAGAGAGAAGTCCTATAAAGCTGGCCAGGTGTCAACAGCTGCTTCCGATTAATATTTATATACAAGACAAACAAACTAAACTACCTACAGTCTATCACACCAGCTGTAAAGACAGGCAGAATTCAGACTACAGGCCACCAGCAACCAGAGTTGGTGGCAAGTGAACATTGTGGGTTAGGGACCCCACAACAGCATCAGCAGCAGCATTTTTTAGTGCCAGTGCCAAGAATTTTTTCCCAGTGTGCTGTGGGTAACACCTGTGCTGTGGTGCCTGCAAAGGAGCAAAGTTCTCCTTCCTGGGATCTAGAAACAAGAATGGGGACACAACTCAAAAATATCTTTATCCTTGCATTGAGATTCAAAAAACATTCCTAGAGGATACCAGTTTGTAAAGGAGTTGGGACTACTTGTATTGTCTTCCAGCCCACATGGGAAAAACAAAAAGCAATTTGAAATTAAAGCAAAAGATTTTGACATTAACCAAATAAAAAAAAAATAGTTTTTGTAGCATCCTTGGACTTGTACCTAAAGTTATCAAAATATGATTTCACCAACTCAAAAAGCTATGGACAGCTTAAGTTTTAACACCAGCAGCTCAAGGGAAAAAAGTGACTCACTTGCCTGTGCCAAGACACACAAAGTACATAATTTCATTTTAGTTAAAGGGCTCCTGTTCTCCTACGAATAAAAATCTATGTGTTCCTCCTGAGGTGACCATCAAGAAGTACTTATATAAAAACACAGTAATCTGGTATTTCCATTTTCAAACACACAAGGATGATCTTGCAAAAATGCAAAAGGAATAGCTGAGAAGTTTGACAGGACTAATCTCAGTGCCTGTTTGCAGGCACATTCATTTTAGCACAAACTACAGAAATCTCCTCGGCAAGTGCATCCTAGGAGACAATTTCCTGTAACCTTGGTGATCCCAGAGCTCACCTACCAGCACTCAGAGGGTGACAGAGCAGAGTAACTTCTTTGTGTGTTTGATTTCCAGAAGTTTAGATATCCAGTCTTAGTGGAGAGCTTTTTGCTAAGGTTCTTTTAATGAGATGGGGAAAAAAAAAAATCATCTCTAGTAGAGGTCAGTCTCCCCCACATCTAGGGGAGAAAGACCACCTGACCCAGCACTGCACTCCTAATTCCAGATGAACAGAACAATAAAATTCCCCACATCCGTGAGCCAAGAGCCAAACAGAACAGCATTTCCCAAGCTGTCCCTTCTGTTTAAATCCTCAGAGGTAACTATGGGCACACAAGAACCTGGTGTTTTATGCAGGCTATGAAACTGCCCAGAAGAAAGAGAGCAGATAAAACCACTGAGCTCCTGCCTCCCCCAGTAATAATGAAGTGTCTCAAAAAAGCTTCTTGCAGGTTTTCACATCGTGAAAATCACGCACGTCCAAATAATATTATTGAAATGGATTTTCTTATTGACTCAAAATAGGTTGGATTCCATTCCCATCCTATCTGATTCCTCATGACACAACCTCCTAAGAGCACAGTCTTCTTTATTTCACTGTTTGGTAGCTAACAAGGTTTTGAGGTTTATCTGCAATATTCAAAGTACCACACTTAAATGAAAACAATGTTAGCTGTCAGGGGAAGCAACAATTTATTCTTCCAAACCAGACAATCTAAGTTTCAATCTAATTCCCATCTTGTATTGTATTCCTTCAGAATGAGTTAAATTAAATTACTTTCCAGTATTTAAAAAAAAAATTGCGAAAAACTTAGAAATTAAAAGGAATTCTATTTCTTTGTTTATTTCTCTTGAGGGCTGGGGGCACTAGGTTTGAACAGAACAAAATATCTGCTTTTCATTAGCGATTATTCTGATCACTTGGTTATCTCTAAATTGGGCTCCAAGGGCAGGATTAGAAACTACAAGGCTTCATGCTCCTAAACAAGTTAATAAAGCACGTTGCAATGAAGCAGGGAACTGAATGCTGAAATGTACTCCCAGTGCTGAGCAGAAGCAGGCTGATTTACCTCTCTTTGGTGGTCTGACATGGTACGAGACATCGTTAATGATCAGTTTGAAGTCATCCAGCAGAAGCAGGTCTATGCCTGTGGAGGAGGCCACACGTGTTCCATCTGTAAGGAAAACACAGATGATGCATTAAGCAGGAGGAACAAAGGACTTAAAACACGCTGTGGCTAAGTTGCAACACCATCCCAAATCCAGCTGTTTGGTTTCTGTTCTTTCCAAAGTGTGATGCTTTTTGCCAGAATAACTGAAAGGTGAGACATGGATATATTTCCTGTGTACCACCTTCCACACCCAGTTCCTTATAAATCAATTTGAGCCTCAATATTGGTTGCATGGCTTGCATCTTTCCTATTAAACAGTAGGGAACTCACCAGAAAACATCTCCATTAGGACTGATTTCCTTGGCAGCCCTGGCTACACAATATTCTCACTCTAGGAATAGCATTCCTCCCTTCTGCTCTTTCAGGAAGGTCGAAGCACAGCAAAAGCAAAAGGCTGGATGCAAAGAGCTGGCAAGTAAATCAGTTTGCAAACAGGAGTACCTGCTGAGTAGATTGCAACCCGATCGATTCCCCTGTCCTCTGCTCGCAGCTGTTGCAAGAAGACCCCGACAGAGTCTGAGATGGGTTTCAGGGTGAACTGGCAGCGCTCGCGCCGCGATGGAAGACTCACAGAAATCACAGGCAACCCGTTTTGGTAAACCACCGTCACTTCTACAGAGACAACAAAAACACAAGCTTATTGTTAAAAGGTAACACATCTTCTCTACTTGTTCCATGGAGAAAGAGGAAAACCTGATTATAATCTGACTTTTGGTTTTCTCAAGATATGTGGCCAAAGAAAAATGGGAGGTATAGCTGAGATTCTCACTCCGGTAACTTGGCAGCAATTTTCTGTACTTTGTAAAAATACTCTAAATACAATCACCTGTGTTCTAAAGGCAACATGATATCCAAAAGCCATGGCAGCAGGGTATGTTTTGGTTAGGTTTTGAGAATGAAAGCATTTTGGACTATGGGAGACAAAACACTACTGTTTATATCAGGATTTACAGCTCAGGAGACAAAGGCAGATTGTGTTTATTAGGAAACATCAAGGAAGGACCCACTTCAAATGTTTTTATTCCTGTTTAGTTCTGGTTTCCTCCTCCTTGTCCTGAGGCAAGACATGTAAGAAAGCAGTCAGTAGCATGAGGCTGTAGGAGAGCAGCACTCAGAGTTTAGGCTTCAAGGTCATTTCATCTAAAATTCACGGGATCAATATGCTTTGTACTTCTCCAGACAGGCATTACTACTTAGGTATAAATGAAACAAGATTTTCCATTTCTTTGGTGCTGCCAAGAGCTTTTTGAGGGCATTCTTGAGGATTCCTGTTATTATAAAACCTATGGTAGTGACCTGTATGAGCTGTAAGCTGGTTATTATTTTACTACAACAACCTGCTCTGTGTGCTTCGTGAGATACATACATAGAAAAGAGAAGTTAAAAGTTCATATTCCCTAAGCCCTTTACTGAATCACAGTCATAACTGTCCTCAAGTGAGGTAGTTGCTAAGATATAACAGCACACCTCAAAATGATTTGCTTTTATAGGTATCCTTCTTATGTAAAAACATACAGGGTTTTTTATTGCTCAGAGCATTTGCTGTGTCTCAAGGATGGTGCAGTCACACCCGCCCACAATTCATCTGCCTCAGTATCCCAACCTGTTGTAGCTTTGGTCAACTCCTGTCTCCTTAAACTCACTGAACTCATGAATTGACATCCTAAGTCATTTTAAGCAGCTAACATCAAAACTAGTCAGTCAAAAAGTCAACAGAAGTAGAAACAGAGGCAAATAATGTTATTTTAACTAGCAAAGGGAACTATGAGGACAAGTCCTGGGGCAACACACCTTTCCAAAACTGGGGGATCCTGGATATTGAGAAAGGATTTACCAAGTGCACTTTCACAAAGCCAGAAGAATTCTCATTCTTAAGGATCACAAACCTTCACAAAATGAATCAAGCATAAAAAAGCTTTTTCCCTCTTGCAAGGGATTGCTGCCTTCAAGTCCTTAAAGACTAGATGGAAGCAACCAAGTATGGACACCTAAAACAACGAAAGCATCCTAAGAGGCCCCAGTAATTGAAAACCTATCAATGTCTATTCTCAAGACTCAAACATCTGACAGGATTTTAGTAGCTTTAGTGTTTTGAAGCACAGAAGTCAGAGACAACAATCAGATATTCACTGGAAAGAAATAAAGCAGAGTGCTTTATTTGGACTGCCAGACAAAATTCAGAGCTCCTTAGCAGCAGCTGTTATGACACCAGCTACCAGGTTTTCTTTAAATTTAAAATGCTCCCTTGGACCACACAGGCAGTGAGGCAGCTTTTTGCAGAGCAGAAGAGAGAACAATGTTTGCATTGATATTTTTTCCATTTATCCACATCAGTACTACAACCAGAGCTCCAGGACCGCCAGGTCTGGAGGAAGTGCCTACCAGGAACAGCCCTGCTGCATTTTAGGAGTCATCAGCATTAGGAGCACAAACAAAGCCTTTCACTAGGATTTTTAGCTTAGGTGAAATATTAAAGACCAAATTATTTCCCTTCAAAAGATAGGGTCAGTAAGTCTGTACTTACTGCTTTATGTTTTCTTTGCAAAAACCTTGTAAAAGTAATTTCCTAGCTTAATTCACTGGCAGAGAAAGTCCTTAAGTCCAGGTTGATCCTCTCATCACCCTCCCACACAAGTAATGCTGGCCAGATTTTTACTGCATTGAAGAGGGAAGAGGCAAAGAAAAGAAGGAAATCTGAAGGACACAACTCAAACCTAACAGACAGCAGACAGCAGCTCCAGTAAAAGTCATTAACAAGCCCCTGTAGTATGGCTGCCTCACTCTTCCCTCCCACAGCCCTGTGTGTCTTCTGCATCTACTTCACAAGTTACTAAGTGGACAAAGCATTTGGCACCTCACTAATTACAGAGCTAAGGTTTCAGCCAATCTTCCCCTAGTTAAATTTTAATCCAGGATTTAAATGCATGGGACAAGTAGAAGAAATTAATTTTATACAAGTGTGTGTCACTTACGTTTACAGTCACCTACAGCCTGGCCAGGAACGGTGCTAAATGAGACCATGGAGGATTTCAGAAGCTTTACATGCTATATTAAGCGTGGGGTTGCTTTGAAGTTTGAGTTCCATCCAAGCACCACAAAGTTTTGACTCAATCATATCTGCACCAGCAACAAGACATGGATATTTTTTTTTTTTTAAGATTTTCATTTTTGCTTAAGATCAACTTGAGCAATAAATGAGGTCAAAACAGAGTACAGGCAAAATAAAAAAGTGTGGCCAAAGAAGTCAGTGCTGGCTATTGGTAAAGATATTGGAAGAAATAATGAGAGAATTATTCAAGCACAACATGAGGAGAGGTAAAATGAAATCAGGCACAAGCAGACATTTTCTCAGCCTTACACATCTTCTACACTTCTACCTGTTTAAACCCCCCAGGTTCTCATGTAAGCTCTGCAGAGCAGTCATGTTTCTCTTTGTCTTTGCACACTTGTTATCTTGGCAGGGGAAGCAGGAACCCTTCATTTATTAGCTTTCAGACCTTATTAACAAGCCTTAACAAGGAGAGGATCCACTCAATGCTCAATGTGTCTGTCAGCACAAGTGCTCGACTCCTTGTGCACAGCATGCAGATGTTAAACAGGCAGCGAGCTGAAAGCTGCTCCTTTCCTCTTTGCATTGTGGCACACTGAGAGTTTTAAAGTTTCACCAGTGCATCCTTTTGCTTTATGCTCTGACAACTTTATCAAAAAAGCCCCATGTTTGAGCCATCCCAGAATTCAAATAAAGGAATAACATTGCCTTGGCTTCACAACTTATTCACTGCAGTAAATGATGTTTTTGACCATTTTGACATGTAGCTGATATGAGCTGCACTTTTGTTATATAAATGGACTTAAGGGAGCAGGTAGGGTCAGGCTGACAGGACCACAGTGGGTGTTCTAGTGCCACCTTCCCTGCTCGAGCAGGGACATCCCAGAGCTTTTAGTGCCCACATCCTGGCACAGGATTGTGTCCAGATGGTTCTGGAGCATCCTCAGCGAGGGAGACTCCACAGCCTCTCTGGGCTATGTGTTCCAGTGCACAGGAGAAGAAGTGCCTCCTCACGTTCAGGTAGAATTTCATGTGCATCAGTTTCTGCCCTTTACCTCACATCCTGGTGGTTGGCACCACTGAACAGAGCCTGGCTCCAGCCTCAGGCACCTCCCTCCAGGAAGGACAGCACCCTGAAGGGTAGGGATCATAACAGACCTCACAGCTACATGAGAAAGAAGCCTGGCAAAGAGATTTGGACAGTTGCACGCAATTCCATCCTCCTTTATACGGCCTGTCCAGTTTTGTAAGGACAGTTCATAGAAAAGCTGCCCGTTGCCTTAATTCTTCTTGACATTGTTCTGTCTGTCGCTTCCTTAGCTCCAAACTGGACTGGTGCCCGGCCAAAAAAAAAGCCTCCACCAGAAAAGGGGGCAGGGAATGAAATGTGAGTGAGGGAAGTCCGAGTGAGGCAGGAGCTGGTACACGTGTGTACTCACCATCAGAGGGCACTACGGTACTGCAATACACCACTCTCACGCTCTGCCACGGAGACAGCCGCTGATGCACCTGGAAAACACAGGCACAGCAAAAAGGACAAATGTTCAGAGTCTGGCAGGATCTGGCACCTCCTGTGCCCCGCTTCCCCAGTGGCCGTGCCAGGCACAGCCACAAACCCGGAGGGCCTGTCAGGAACAGCCTCTTCCCTTCCCATCTGTCACCCCACAGGGTTTCCCCTCTCCGCCAAGTTCACCTCTACACACCTCGCTCTCCGCACGCCGAGCTGAGAGCCTGTAACAGAACAGCTGTGCTTCGTTTTCCTTAATGTGACAGGTATTTCTGAAGCCACACGGTCAGTTTTAAGAAATCCATTTACTACACAGACACAGCACAGACATCATGTCAAAGCACAAGTCTTTAAAGGTTAAAAAATAAAGTTTTTTATATAAGCAGGAGGGATATTTAGAGTTGTGGATTAACAGGTTCATCCTCTTTGGTTTTTTCCCGTGCCAACATTACTTTTTTTGTGTTCTTACAGAGGGAAGCCAAACTCTGAGACACAAAGTAGTAAACATGCCTGTGCATAGAAGAACAAATTGCTCCAACATAAAAAGCAATAATTGTAATACTGAGCTATAAAAATAAAAAACAACAGCCCAAGAGGAAGAAAGCACATGAATGGGTTTGTATTTTCTGTAAACTTAGCAAGAGATTCACTTGCCCATGAAAATCTACAACCAGACTGATTTAAAATCTATCTTTTCGATTATATTACACTGCTTATATACTAATCCTTCCCTAACACTGAAATTACAACTCTGATACAAAACAGCCCAACTGCAAACCAGATTAAGGGATAACACACCAGCTCTCACCTGTCTCTGCTGGTTTATATTTCAGTGGCTAGCCTCAGATTTTTCAACAGCTGCTGTCCAACTTGAACATTCCTATGGTCTGGGATACTTTTTCTTTGCTGATAGCTAAAACACAGCTGCCAAACCTACATTTTCACAAAGGTATCTTCAGGGAGGACTTGTTTAAATAAATTTCTAATGAAGCTTGGAAACAAAACTCAGGTTGTTGATTACTGCTCTGCCAAATTGTCCAAACCTCTGTGTTTCACGAGGTTGCCTTTGATAACCTACTTTAAATGTATTTAATTGCTCTTTTCCTTGTCCTCTGAAGCTTGATATCCAAACCAAGGATAATTTCCACTAATCTTTCTTGAAAGCAGGACCTTTGGCCCTAATGGTCACTGTATTGACAGCTCTAGAAATTCACTGTGATACGTGCTGTATTTATACTTCATTTCTATCAGTTTTGACAAAGAAAATCAGTCATTTTCAATTTGCCTCCTCTCAACTGCATTTTCAGCTTCCCAGGGTCAAATCAGACACAGGAAAAGAAGTGGGCACCAAGCAGCTGTAACTCAAGTAGGAAGCTGAATGTTTCAGCAGAAGTAATGTTGCAAAAAACAGCTGTGTGCTGGGAGCCAAAGGGGAAATTCGCCTTTTTCCAAGTGACATAGGCAAGTCTTCTTGACTCTCTGACACGTGCTGTTGAACAACCCCTCCCACTTAAAAAAAAAACCAACCAAACAAAAACCAACAGGTTTTATGCTCAAAGCTGAGAAAAACACAGCTACAGCCCCACAGACTGTACAAATCCAGCTTTGTTGTCTTAGCATTACTATTGTTAACAAAGTCAGAAGCTTCAAGGATCAGATGTGGTACCACAGTCAAATCGATTTTCAGAACCAATTTTTACCTACGGAGGGGAATTTCAAATCTTCCAGAAATAGTATCAGACACAAAAACAAGTGGGCAGAATTCACTCAATGAGACACAAACCCTCCTCAGTCCACGAGCACTACCCCAAAGACTGTTTATACACCTGTTTTACCTGATCCCACAGCACAGTGATACGAGGTTTTTACTGCTTCACTCTCCCCTTCTACACAACATAATTCATCCATTTTTCAAACACTGCACAGCAGGACTCTGCCTTTCTACCAGATGTGAACAGCAGCCCAGAAATGCAGTTCTCAGAACACCCTGCTAAACCCAGCACTATCCCACTGCAAAATAACCATGTAGCTGGAAGATATTATCAGGTAGCAGATGCAAAGACTTTACCTTAAGGCTATGAGTATCTGACAGATACAGGCTCACTCCAGAATCCTCCTGCCCTCATAAAACAAAACAGGGAAAAGGCAAAACAGGTTGAAAAAAAAAACAGGGCATGTTAGGTGACTCATCAAAAAGAGCATGTCTCCAGACTTAACCCTTTGCATAATACTTTCATCCCAATATGGGCTGAACCCCTCTGTTTCCCCAACAGTCCCCTCCCCAGCAGTGTGCTGCCAGAAAATTTTACAGGAGAGATGTTGTTAAAACACTTGTATCTGTCACTCCTGCAGCTCTGAACTGTGCTGCTGGTACAATTCCTTATCGACAAAAACACTCTCTACTGGGCAGGAAGGCAAAAAAAAGGAACAAATGAACTCAAAACTCAGCAGAAACCAAGATGCCATGATATGTCATCCAAGGTTAGCAAGAGCTTAAAGAGTCATCCATCATTTTTATTCCTGAAGGGAGACTGTTGTTTTAAAATTGAGATGGTGAGAAATGTTTGAGCCCATTATTCCATGTCTGCAGTTCAACAGCTTCATACAGAAAGGTGTTAAAAGGCTGAAGCTGGGAATCAGAGCAGTGCAGGGCAGAGAGAGGAATTCGTTTCAAGCTTTACTGACCAGATCTGGCCCTTAGAAAAACAGCCAACAACTCCTTCGGCAACGAAGTGTGGAATAACTGCACCCAAATTTCAGCCGAGACAGACCTGTCCACCTCTCCCAAAGTAAGTAATACTTGGGGGTGTGACAAGCACCAAAGCCAGACTGCTGAAATGGGAAGCTTTAAACACTAGGAAAAACTTTCTGGGTCTCATAAGAGCACACACAGGAATTCACATTCCACATCCATCAGATCCTTCATTTCCTGCCTTATCTGCAGTAAGATGCATGTTAAGAGGCTCAGGGTTATGCAGCAGCTGCAATCCCAAAATGATTAAAGAAGCAAGAGGAAAAAAGTCCCAGTTCTCTGTCTAAAACTAATGCTTCCTCCAGCCTTGTCCAGGTCAAAGGTAAAAATAACAGCAACTCTATAGGTCCTGATGTAGCTTTCTCAATACTAACTTGGTGACAAAGTTAATCAAAGCCTTGCTGGAAAAAAAAAAATCAACCTTCTAGCTACCAGTGAATGCTCTCTGACAGAAAAAGAGGGAGCAGCTCCTATTCTCCAGGTATGTAATTATCAATGACGGAATGCTAACAACTCTGAGTCTCCAAACACTAATGAAAATCAGAAAATAAGTTGGCCAGGAAGAAAAAAAAAACAAAAAAACACCACAAGCATGAAAGAAGGTGAACATTACTCTAGAACCCAAGTAAAACATGCTGCTAATTCAGTATCTGGAGTACCAGTGCAGTAAGAACTGCAGAGCTTTTGTGAATAACAGGGCATTTTCTGCCTAAAAATTTCTCATTACAAGTAAAGCATTTGAGACATGTTTGCAAGTGCTTCTGGCAACATCTAATTTACAAATTACGAGGGGACTCCTTTATATGAGGCTGCCTTAAGTCTGACACAAAGCAGCTCACCTTTTCCAACAAGAATCAGCTATTTTCCTCTCTATCCTGACTTTTGCTGCATGAAACACTGAATGTCTTTCCTGGCTCTAAAAGTGGTTATCCTAAAACCTCCAGGCTGGAGTCTCAGTGATGAAAACTGCTGTGAGCTCCCCCAAGCAGCCACAGCAACCCAAGCCACCCACCTCAAACATGCTGAAGGGCTCCATTTATCCATCTTTACCTCATTTCTGCTCCTGTACTCAATCTGTTACATTTTGGTCTCTCTTAAACAGTACTTTGATCCTAAATTCTCAAAGTCCCCTTCTGTCCTCCCCTTTTCCTCCCCCTTCACACCAGCTGTTTGCAAAGTAAAGGAGACTCAGGGCAAAACCATGTCCTGACCAGAAATCTGCTGTCCAAGAGATGTGATGTGTGACTTCCCAATGCAGCCAGTGTTTTTGCACCAGCACAGAAGCTCTAACTGGATTTAAGTACATTTAGCTGTGAGGGATTGACTGGGGCCAGCTGCCCAGCCAGCTGCTCCCTCACTCCTCAGGAACAGGACAGGAGGATGCAGGATAAAAGGATAAAGGCAGGGAGATCAGTCACCACTCCTCACTGGCTTAACAGACTGGACTAAGTTGATTTGCTGCCAATTAAAGTAGACAATATCAAGAAACAGGCTGAAATTAACACTTTCTCCCTAACCCAACCCTTTATCCAGGATCCAAGTGCCCAGAAAACCCTTAGACACTGCACACTGAGATCCCTCATCCCCTGGGTACCCCAGAGTGATACCCCTCAGCCCCAAACACCCCACAGAGACCACAGACTCTTCAACCCCAGACACTTCTCAGCCTCCTGAGACACCCCACAGATATCAGAGCCCTCAGCCCAATGACACCTCAAATATCAGAGACCACTCAGCCCCAGGCACCCCAAATATCAGAGACCCCCTCAGCCACAGGCACCCCAAATATCAGAGACCTCTCAGCCCTGAGCACCCCCCACAGAGCCCTCACAGAGGGCTCAGCCCAAGGACATCCCAAATATCAGAGACCCCTCAGCCCTGGGAACTCCACACAGCCTTCATAGACCCCTCAGCCCCAGACACCCCAAATATCAGAGACCCCACACAGCCTTCAGAGACCCCCTCAGCCAAGACACCCCTTCCCAGTGACTATTAAACCAGTCTGCCGATAAAACCCTTCACAAAGAGCCAGTGTGGGGCTCAGAGCACCCACAGCACCTTCCCAGCCCACAGCAGCCCCTCACTGAGGGGTGACGAGGGCAGCGGGGTGACAATGAGAAGATGGCGGCGCCTTATGAGGGAGCGGCCTGCTGCCAGCACCCAGGTACTGCCCCACCAACTTCAGCTAATTCTTGCTAATTCCTCCTCAGCATCCCCCCCTGCCTTCCTCAGAAAAGGAATCTAAAAGGGATCTAAATAGGCCTATCTGCCATTGGAGATGTCTGCCTGCATCTCTCATCCACTTCTTTTCTTTCTCAGGTGCCTGGACACCACTGCCCGTTCCCAGGATCTCTCTTTTATAATTTTT
This sequence comes from Parus major, assembly GCF_001522545.3. NCBI lineage: Eukaryota > Metazoa > Chordata > Aves > Passeriformes > Paridae > Parus > Parus major. The sequence continues at coordinate 1,905,335 of NC_031775.1, read as the reverse complement.
AATTTTTTTTTTTTTTCTCTCAATCTTCCTTTGAAATTGAGCCCAACTTTACCAGGGATTTGCAACCCTGTATGGAAGGCCTTCTGCAGCTTTTTGCTGTGGTCTCTGGATGCATTCACACAGCCAATATACCTGTGTAGCATTTCCCTCCGGGCATACACTGGGCTGCTGTTTGGAGTCTGGGATGTGATAAAACACATAAACCCCCTGCTCCTGCCAGGGTTCTGCTCATACTGCATCCATGCAAACCCCCAGGGATTTGGCTGGAGAGGGAGAGCAGTGGAGAAAGCCCCTGTACCCAAGAGCTGTGCCCTCACAGTGACAGCAACAAGCCATGTACTCCTGAGCACAATTTTCTCTAAGTCCAAACTGCTGCCTTTTTCAAGCATACAACTTGTCTCCCAGAACCCAAACACTTGTCTGATTAAACTCCACTGGCTTGAACTCATTCCTCTCTCTCTTTGACAGCACGCCCTTATCCATCCCACTCAAGAGGTCAGATTTTGCAGCAAAAAGAACATTTTGCACCCACTGCCTCCACAGGGCAGCGTTTCATGCGGATGAAGGTCAAGCAAACGAGAACCTGTTTGAACTGCAGTGCTATTCTGTGTGGATTTTTTTTCTTCTGTATTTTAAAATCAGACTGTAGACGGACACAAAAAAAAAAAAAAGGCAACGCCAGCAAGATGTGGGAAGTGTTATTCTTTACATTTGGAAGCACTTTGTATGACCTATGCGTTAGCAGATGATCTTCATTTGCCTCAGTTCTCGTTCCTGCCTGAATTTTCTCTTCTTCCAGCATTAGTACAAAGCTCTATCACATCTGCTAGGAAGGGAACATAAACAGGAGGTAAGCTATAAATACTCCCTTTTCATCCTGCTTCCTTTGCCCATCTGCCTAAAAAGAAGCAGGTAATCCACAGTGTCCAGGAAGAAGAGGGGGTAGGAAGACGGAGATTAATTCTCTGCAAAAAAGGGCTTTTTGCAGGGATGAAGTAACTGTTCCTCAACCTTCATTCTGCCTTTCTCCCAGGCATTGCTGCTGCTCTGGAGATACTGAAATGAGGAACTGCAGCAGGAACTGTTGTTAAGCAGGAACATCACTGCATTTGATGGCTTTGATTGAGCCTCTCAGAGACAAGAGAGGGAAGAAGAGGTAATAAAAGGGAAAAAAATTTGAGCTGACATGTAAAGCACATCAGTCAGGCAGAATTGCTTTTAACAGGTGCTTCCCTTACCACCATCCACATCACTTTTCCCCCAGCTAAAAACCAAACTAAAACCCCAAACCAAAACCTTCTCTCAGTCTATATTCTTCATTTTATTGCAAGTGTCAACAACTTACAGAGAATTACCCTATTCCTAACTTAAGACAGATAATAGGCAGACCCTCACACTCCCTCTTTCGTCCAACCTTCACACAGTTCTTCCTACCTCTGGCAGACAACACAAAACAGGGCTGGAATTTCTCCCTGGAAGTCTGTGATGCCAGATCACAGTTTCACCATGAAAATATTTTTGCTTTACTAGAGCAAAGTTTGGTTTGGATTCCACTTCTTTAATGCAATCCTCATGGTTACTGGAAAAAAAAAAAAAAAGCTGAGAATTTTAATTCCTTTGAATTCTGAAGGCTTGAAACACAGAACCCAAACAAAACATTTAAACCTGTTGTCAGCTTTGAAACTCGAGAGCTAAATGCCTTTCACTAATCCAGATTCATCACTTGAATCTTACTGCAAAGATTTATAACTCTTTTCAAAATTAAAGGGGCTGTCAACCACTGTTTAAAGAAAGTTTGAAGAATTCAGTGACCTCACTAATTTTAGGGGTTTTGTCTCTCTCAGTCACTCACAGCCAAATAACTAAGAGAGAAGGCATCAGATGGAATCCCCTCAGCAATTTCCCCAGGGCAGCTCAGCTGTTTTGCTGTTTGGTTTCTTGTTTGATTTCCCTCCCCAAACCCCATTAGGCAACTCCTTTAGCCTCTGTCAGAGCCAGTTTAAAATGAGAACTCTTGCCCCTCTTCTCCCACTGCGAAAAGAGCTTCCCGGTGAGGAAACAGCACCTCACTGACACCCCTGGCACTTCCAGCATCAAGAATGAAACAGTAAGCAGAGTTAATAAGAGAGAGATTCCCACAAGTGCAAGGAAATTCCTCTGCCTCGGTGTGTGCTGGGAAACAGCCAGCTCGCACTGGTTTTCCAGGGAAATAAACTCAGAAATGAGAGAACCTTGCTTTCAGCTCTTGAAAAGACACAGCAGGGCTCTTGCAGAGTTGGGAGTCAGCGCCAGCACAGGCACAGCTTGGGAGGATCTGCATGCTCTGAAATACTCAGAGGTGCAACATCCTGCAAGCCACAGCAGCCCAGCACATCCCACTGCTGGGGGAGTCCTACACCATCAATTCCCTGCAGGAAAGCACAACACAAGAAAAATCTCATCTCTCTGGCTAACCTTACACCTGGGTTTGGTCCAAAAAGCGGTGGAACAGAAAGGTAAGTACTCTCAGACAGCAAGAGGCTGTGCCCACAACGTCACATCCAGTCAATCCACAAAAAGTGGTTCCTTCTCTTGGATTATCAGCCTTACAGGGCGAGCCTAGAGGCCAAACTCACTTTAGGATTGAATCCTTTATGAGGCACTTAGCAGGCAGCTTTAAGAGTGTTGTCCTGAAGTGCCAGACAAGCTTTATAGATACTCTGATTCTCACAAGTTCGGGTCCTAAGCAAAAAACTAAGTTTGGCTACAAACACCTGCAGCCAATTAACACTGGCCAGGTTTTTTCTGGAAGAAATACCACAGTGTAAGACATTCATCTTGGCATTCTTCCCTGTTTTCTACAATCAGTTTGCAGCAGTTTACCACCAAGTGTGATTAGTACAGTAAAAATCAAACCTTTTGCTAGTCCCACACACATCTCATGAAGCCCTGGAAGAATCCTCCAGTTGGTTAAGGGTGGATGCCTGACGTTCTCCCCCTGGATACGCTGCCTGCCTTAAGGATTGTTACTGTGCAACTCTCACTTCTAAATCCCTGGCAAGACTAGAGCAACAGAAGGAAACAAAAAAAAAAATTCCAATAAAAATATATGAAGGTTTTAAAGCCATTAAAGAACTCCATTTCATTGTGCTACCAGACCACAGATCAAGGACACTTACACGCAAACTTGATATCCCTACATGTTAATGTTTAATGTCCTTTGTTTAATGATGTACTTATACTTACTTTGCAGGATGGCCTCCCTCCTGCACCCTGAGAGAGGAGATGGTGCAATGCTCACCTCCTGTGTGCCACAAGTACGTGCCTGGAGAGGCAGCTTGGCAGAAGTTAAAGCACGAGTGAAAGGCAGTGCTCTGCAGAGGCAGATCTTTACTGACACACTAACAACGTGCAGGAAGAGCACAAACGTGTTAATTTGGAACCTGATACTTAACTAGTGTGTTAAATTCAGTTCTGAAGGTTTCCCAGCTCAGCTTTTCCCTGCTCATCTCACCTGGCCTATCTGGGAGGGGAGGAGGTAATAGAAATCATAGAACCGTGGAATGGTTTGGGTTTGAAGGGACCTTAAAGATCATCTTGTTCCACCCTCTCTTCCCACGGGCAGAGACTCCTTCCACTATCCCAGGCTGCTCCAAGCCCTGCCTAACCTGGCCTTGGACACTTCCAGGGATCCAGGGGCAGCCACAGCTTCTCTGGGCACCCTGTGCCAGGGCCTGTCCACCCTCCCAGGGAACAATGCCTTCCCAATATCCCATCTATCCCTGCCCTCTGGCAGTTTAAAGCCATTCCTCCCTATAAATAATCTCTCTTTCTGGAGGTTCCCTTCACTTACTGGGAAGCCACAATTAGGTTACCCCAAAGCTTCTCTTCCCTGGGGCTGAACAATCCCAATTCTCTCAGCCTTTCCTCACAGCAGAGGTGCTCCTGCTCCCTACCACAGGCAAGTGGGGTTCTGTACAGCACAAGCAGCACCCATGGGGTATCCTGCAGCATTCTGTGCATGGTTTCAGAAACACAGACTTGCTCCTCTGGAGGAGGAAAAGCTTTTATCACCTGTGGGACTGCTCCCCAAACCCCAGCCTTGGCAGTGGGTGGGGCTGACTGGAACACTCACTGCTTCATCATCGGTCATCTCTGGCAAAATAAAGCAGGAGGCCCAGAGATCAAAAGGTTTTTATTTAATTGACCATTGATAAAGGGAATGACTGCAACAGCATCTCCTAATAGCTCAAAGCTATTCATTTGAGCATCTCCTGCATGCCACTGCTGTGCTACAAAACTGAATGTAATTATGCTCAAATGCATGAAAGCACAACGGAGGCACAAACAGATAAATTTTTAGGAAAGCTATAATGAAGTTAATCACTTCATCTAACAGCCAGTGCCACCTTCAAAGCTCAGTCACATCCATCACTCCTGTGGGGATGAGAGGCTGGATGTCCTTGGCAAGGGCTGCTGCTCCCCTTTAGGTGCCACCACAGCAGCCAGGCCACCTTCAGCACCAACCCACTCTGTCCCCTCCCAAACCTCCCTCCTCTGTCTTGGCAAAAACAGACAAAACAGGGTTTATGGACATGCACTACGCACAAACCCACCTTTCGCTTATATAATGATAAAGTCCAGACATCCAAGTTAAAATCACTAAAGAATCTTAAAGATAAACAGACCTAAGACTTCCCCTAACTTATAAAGTTAACCATTGCCAGCATGTGCGATAAACCAGGATTACCCAAATATTTCATTCCAGTTCCTTGTTTTAAAATACCTTTTTCTATAAACTTTCTATCCCCCAGATCACAAGGCTTGTTTTAGTAGGATTTTAACTGAAATTTTTAAAATTGTTTCAGCTCAAGTATTTTTACTTTGTTTTAACAGCACACAACATAATATACTGTGTTTACACCTCTACCTACAGTTTTTTCTCCCCACAGAAACTGTTGCAGCTTCATCCAAAGAATAAGACACAACGAGGATTCTATACAAAACAAATCCATTTTCAACAGCCAGTCCCAAAAAGCTGATTTGAACTACTTTCCCAATTATAAACTGCAAGCCACACATCAAAGACACCCATGTTGCAAAGGGTTTGTAGTTCACACCTCTTCCCTATATGGAGGCTGAGGCTTAACTCATATTAAGAGAGACTGAGAAGCTTTGGAAATGAACCATTAGAAAAATGACCATTTTTCTAGTCATTAAGGCCATTTAAGAATGAACAGTCCTGGGAAAAGAGATTATCCCGGGAGAGAGGGATTTGGAATGGAAAGTAACAGGAGATCTTTGGTTTGATCACTTCCTTAAAGCTTTTCCAAATCAATTAAACTGGGTTTAATACACTGTGATAGGTGTTCAGTGGTCTAGAAGAAGGCAATTTACAATTTGGCTCTGAGTTACACAAGCTGTCAGAGACACCTTTAGAGTTTGTATTTTCATTGACAGTCTCAGTTAGTTAATGAAAATTGAACCATTCTTCTCTGGAAAATTAAACATACGCACAAAACAGAGACAAAAAAAAAAAAAAAAGCCTCTGTGGAGAAGCCACAAAGCGACAGGCATCAAGGTAAGGACTTCAAAACATATTTCAAAACATATGCTTTCAATCCAAGTGAGGAGGCTGGCTCAGCTCACACAGAATCAGATACTCTCTATACCTTCTTTCCAAGAACCTTTTTAATGCTTTCTCACTGCGCTAAATAGCCCTGGAAAGCAGGACTTTTGCTTTGATCCAGTGCTAATTATGACTAAAAGCTCTTTCAGCTGTGAATCCCAGGTTTCTGCCCTTCTGTGGGGATAGCCTTAAAAGGCCAGAGAGAATCACAGAATCCCAGAATGGTTTGGGTTGGAATGAACTCTCAAACCCATCTCATTCCAAGCCCCTGCCATGGGCAGGAACCAGGTTGCTCCAAGCTCCATCCAGACCGGCCTTGGACACTTCCAGGGATGGGGAAACCACAACTTTTCTGGGAAACTTGTGCCAGGGCCTCCCCACCCTCACAGGGAACAATTTCTTCCTGCCATCCCAGCCTTTTGGCAGTTTGAACCCATTCCCTCCTGTCCTGTCACTATCTGCCCATACAAAAGTCCCTCTCTCTCTGTTTTTAAAATGATTTTGGCTGTTTGGGTGAACAAACAACAGAGAGAGCAATTTTCCCCAACTAACGTGCTGCTAGGACTCTGCCTGGTCTTCAAAGCCTGTGAAATCTGCTGGGATCAGAGCTCTGCAGTCTGACACCTGCAGCTTGAAATCATCCCCAAAATACCCATCAATAACTCGGAAGGTCCAGACATAAAGGAAGAGTGATTCAGGGCTGGGGCTCCATTACAATCCATTCCTTTCATCCCTCCCCCTGCTTACACTATTTTGCTGATGGATGAACTGGACCCAAGCAATTTGTAAGTGAACCACAACTAGCTGCCACAGCTTCCAGACACAATTCTTTCCAACGGGCTCTGCTGAAAGCCTGGACATCCACAAACCCTCGCATGAGACATCGAAAGCAGATCCCCCTCTTCTCACAGAATTTTTAGTTTGTTCTGGTTGGTTTTCTGGTTTTTTGTTTGTTTTTTTTTTCAGTGCAGACAAAGCTTATCGCTAAAATCAGACAGAATGCAGCAAAGTGATGAGTTTAGGTATGAAGCCCAGGCATTTCCAAGCAGAGAGCTTATCCTTTTGGGGAGCAGGAGCCCTGATGGCACTCTGGAACCGCCTCGGAGAGGCAAAACCTCGCGTGCTTTCCCAGCACAGCGGTGAAAACACATTAGCCCTTGAGAAAGCATTAAGAGAAGCACTAAAATAGCTGGCTGGGAGCAGTGTAAGTGGCTGTCCAGACAAATACTAAGGAGAATCCATAAAGAGCTCTGGAGGCAAAAAAAATCCTCAGTGGGAAAGCAGACCACTGTTGCAGACACGCAAACCAGGAACACTTACATCAAGTTCAGACTAAATATCAAAGAGCACTCATTTCTGAGGGGAAACAGCCACAATGGAAACTGAAAACATGCACAAAGCTGGGAAAGCAGTAGCTAGATGAGCAGGGAAACAGGAGGCACACAGGTCACAGCCTTGCTACAACGCTGCAGGACACTGCACCAGCTGCAATCCTATTTGCTCAGGAATGCAAGAACCCAGCAAATCCACTCAGCCAGAGCACATCCCACATGGATTGTCTACAGACAAACACCATTGCTGCACTGACATTCCCAGTGACCTTGTGCCATCACCAACGAGGTCATACAAAGCCCTCCCCAAATTTTATCTTACCCTTTTGCACAGCAGGCACAGGGTACTTGAGTGCTTTGAAACCAGTTTAAAAAGGCAAGAGTCTCATCTCTACACTGTGTCTTCCTGTAATTCAAGAATATCACTAATAAACTTAGGAAAAGAATTCAGGCAAAGTTACAACAGCAAGAGTTTGAATACAGCCTGGGAATCAGGCCTGAATGGTGGGTGACCAGCACACCCTTCTCCTCTGGGGATAAATTCCTTTTCCACATTAGCAACCCAGAAAGATTCATTCCAATAGGCCTGCAAGCAAGAGGAACAGAATTAAAGTTCACCTGAGGTTTTTTTTTTCTGGCATTGATAGGTTTTCAGCATGCAAATGCTAACAAGGTATTTATGAAATTATGATTTATTTGGAAAGAGGGGCAGGGGGAAGCTTTGGCTTGTTCCAGCCTTTCTGAACAAGATCATCACCAAGTTGTCACAAGCCCCTACTTGCAGCAAGGGGCTGGGCCACCAAATACTTCAAAAAACACAGTATTTCAATTTTTAACAGTAACAAAGACAGACAGTAACAGTTCTACAGTCTAGAACACAGTCTGTGTGGTCCTTGGCTTGGAAACATTTGTGAGACCAGTCCTGTTTCTCAAGTATTATTTGTTATTAATATATACAGTATGTTTAACAACACAGTAGCCAGTCTGACAGGCTGACATAGTAAATAAGTCTGATCAGCAATAACTTCTGTTCTGCTCGCCTTTTGTAGATAGGGAAGATGGATTTAAATCCAGTAAAATATGTCATTAATTTGACACCATGACTCTCTGAATAAGCAAAACCTCTACCCTTCCAGAACACTGAAAAATGCAGAAGCATCATCCCCCAGACCACTGAGCAACCAGCACTCCTTTGGTTTGGTGGGCTGGTGAGAAATGCATTGGCAAGTTTGTAGGAGAGAGTGTGGCAAGTTTAGGGGATGACATCTGTCAGGGGGAACGTTCTCATGCACACTGATTGTTAACATCAAACTCCTTTTTCTTGGAATTCTGCATCTTCCAGACAGAAAGTCCCACCTAAGGAAGATTAAATATTTGGTTTCTCCAAAAAAAAAAAGCAAGTTCTAGCGAAGCATCTTGTAAAAGTCACTCCTTTTACCCAAGTGTTGGATCCTCAACTTGCCTGGACAGAGGCAGCACCCCTGATGTGTAAAACCCCCAACACCCTGCAGAAATCCCAGCAGGAAACAAGAACACCCTTGTCCCTGCTGGCTGAATGCTGTGAGTGTGCAAAGCCAACTCCATCTCACGCTGTGGTGCTGCTCCCTTGCTGATCTACACTAAAGGTGCCACTGGATCACAGCAGCTCTTTTCAGGGAGCTGGCATTGGGACACCTCTGACACAGCCCTAGGCGGTGGCTGGGTAAGAAAAATCAGGACTTGTGGACCTTATATAAATGGAATTTACAAAGATAAACAGAAATAAAGCCTGCACAGCCCCAAACAGATTTCAATAAGCTTTCCCCACGCTATTTACAGCCCAGCAAGAGGCTTAAAAATGCTCATTCTGGTCTGGCTAGAGGTAGCTCACGCAAGTGTCAGGCTCACCTTCATGGGGTGACACGAACTCCTCTTGATGCCCCAAACCTTCCTAGAACTGCATTTAAATGCAAACTCTTTCCCTGCTTCCCTCCTCTTCCCATAAGCCAGGATTTCTTTGATTCTCAGGCTAATTAGGAGATAATTTTAACTCTGTCACTGGTTTGATTGCTCTGGTGCCTAACCATGCTATTAAGCAAATCATTAGCTGACATGTGGCACCTTTTCCATCTGACAGAGACACGCTCAGTGGGGAGGATGGGGGAAGACTCCAGAGAAACAACCACTGCCAGTCCTTAGTTTTAACAGGCTACAGCTCTTAAAGCACTCTTTATGTCACCATATCTACTTTAGCATGAGCAACAGAGGCAAGACAAGCAACCCTAACTCACTGCAGTCCAACCTGCCTGTCACATATCCAAGGTCACCTGTGAAGGATTAAGGGACAGCTTGATCCTGGAACCACCACTGAGGAACCTGAGCAGCACAGGAGCTGCAGCAACCAAGCAGACAAACTATTCTCTGTACTTGAAAACCACCTGTGCAAGACTTTTCCTGCTCCATTTCTACAGCCCCAGGCTCTGGGACTGCCCATAGCACATTCTGGCAAAGGGCATTGGTGCCCATCAGCTCCAAACTGGAAATGCTGCTTTATGTGTTTACCGTTCCAGGAGAAAACACAGCAGCTTCAGTCATTTATTGATGCCTGAAAAAGGCTCCTGTGCCTCACTCACTTCCATTTAAGCAGACTACTTCAAATGAGCACTAAGTTAGACAGAACAAGGAGCTTTTCAAAAACCACATGACAGCTGGCTAAGTTCTGTGAAGGGAGTGTTTTCCCACCTATCCCACCTGGTGATTCCTTCAAGGATCCCAAATGAAACACATAAGCAAACAGTAAGAAAAAGTAATCATTTAACAACTCAGTGTGCCTAAATTGATTGTTAGGGCATCAGTGAGTCATTAATTACCAAGTTCAAAGGGTTGCTTTCTCCTTCTAGGAAAGCCTTTTGCCCAACACACACCAATTTGCATGGAGTCATTTTTGTCTGGTCTTTGGTAATAGCAGGAAAAGGTTGAGGTAATAGAGGAGGATTCAACCTGGTTGTCAGTGTTTGCTCTTCACAGAAAATGCATTTCACAAGTCGTTTGGGTGACTGGCACCTTTGTGTCTCCTCTGCATGTGCTACAGCACCTGGGAACAAGAGGAGTCTGAGACCAAGCAAAGATGCTCCAGATTCCTTAGAAGGGATCTCACATGACAGAAATGGCTCAAGTACTAAACACAATGAATGCTTCTTATACTATTTTACCATGTTACAAGGGGAAAAAACTCTCCAAGGTCTCTTGCAAATCAATCCTGGGAATCCATTTTTCCCGCTTTTTGCCATAGTAGCCGAGTTTACAGTCCCTGGCCATGGAGAAGAAGGAACCTGGGACAGCTGGAGGAGAAACCACAATTCTAGATGGGCTTTTAAAGCTCTCCTTTACTGACTTGATCTTAAAACTACAGCACAGACTGTCAGTCAGTGTTTTGCTGCTCACTGCAGCAGCTCTTCTGCTTCAATGTGCCAAGAAGAGTCACCAGTTCCTCACAGGGGGAGATCATCTCCATGAAGTCACCAGGGCCATCCTAGAAGGGACCACCACAGCCAAGGGACAAGCTCTACCAGCAGGAGAGGGCACACACAGAGTCAGCTGGCTGATTTCAGAGCTGCTGCTGACAGCACCTATGATTTGTGTAGTTACAACAACATTTCTGAAGCCATCAGCTGGTAGCAGCTTACTGGCTATCAACTGGAGCAAGACAGGGGAAATTCATGAGCTACCAGTGGCATTACTGGCAAAGTCCATGAATATTCTTTTTAATTATGAAATAAATATTAGCAGCTCCAAGTAACCCCAAAGCTTTATAAACATTACAATAATATATAATAATATATAATATTAATACACCAAAACAACAAACCCAAAGATGACCAAGAGGACTCTGACTCAATTTTTCTGGACCAGTATATTTCTACTTCCTATTTCCCCTCCCTTAAGGAGACCACCATCCACACAGTGAAGTTGAAGTCACACACACCTACAGATTTTATTCAAACAGCTTACACATATTTCAGACTGTAGTTTTTCAAAACTTTTTCTCCTTTTTTTTTTTTTTCTTTAAACCTTTTTTTTTTTTTCTTTAAGCTTGGAAACAACCAACAAAGGCTCCAGTAGGAATTAAACCAACTTTTATAACCCATGTGGCACACACAGGCGTGTACAGCTGGAGCCATACTGCCAACATGGACAACAGGCACACCAGTGAGCCACATATCAAGTGTGGGTAACTAAACTTTTAGATCAGACACCCATTTTTGCCCCAAATCAAACAGTGACAAGCACAGTCAAAGCAGCCACAGGTGTCTGCTGCACACAGGCAGCACAGTGGAACAGGGTCAGCTCCCAGTAGGCTCCAAAGTGACAATCACCTTCAAAATTCAGAGAGCAAGCCTGCCTTGAATTGACTAATAGAGCACAATCATCTGGATTTATTAAGAATATTTCATCACAGTGTGAAAAATGAAGTTTACATATTTTTATATAGAATTTAAAAGTTTAATAAAAAGACAATTAGGAGATAAAAATAAAGTAAAGTATACAGATAGGGCTGGGTGTCTCTGCATTCAGCCAAGAGAGCACACCTACTAACAAAGGATTGTCCCTTAAAAACAGAACCCTACTACATATCCATAAATTCCCATACATATTCAGACACTTTTCTTAGGATTTTTGGTGTTCCTCTGTTTAGTTTTTCCTTGCCCCCCTTCCCAACAGATCAATCTTCTAGAAGCCACTGGGTTTTATGTCCTTTGATAACGGGTGCCATAAATTTTTCCTTTGGAGGGCTTGGAGGACTGCTTGTCTTCATCTGGACAAGATAATCTTAGGATGGAAGGGGATCTCTGACTATTTCCTTTCTTAGTCTCTGGGTTATATAAACAAAAAAGTAGTTTGTGCTTCAGTATCTTGTTATAGCCTGACATATATATATTATGTATTATACCACCATTTCTAAGTTTCATCAATAACAGAAATAAAGGAAACTATATTAACACAACAAAATTTTCTAATCTTATAACAATCATTATAGTATTTGGAAAAAGCCAATAATATGATATGCATTTATAACAATAGCAATCCTAAAATACAATGAATGCATGTATGTACTTGGCTAGGGATGTCTGTATTTGGGCTATGCCACAGATCAGGCAAGCTCCTGGGTTACATTTGCAGCTGTTTCCTCAGCTGCCAGCAGCCATCTGGGAATTCCTCATGGGCAGCAGAGGCTGTCCTTGCCCTGCTGACCAGGTCCCCCCACCACACTCCTGATCTCAGCATCTTCAAAACACAGCTCGTGGCACCACATACAGCACATCCCACTGACAGAAGCACATCAGGCACTCCTCCATCATCATCTTTCCAGAGAAAAATAGAGAAGCTAAATCCTGCTCTTTGTAACTGTAGGACTGGGAAAGAGTTACAGGGTTAAAATGAAAAGTTTTGTCAAAGACTACCAGCTTGGGGTTAAAATTTTACTGAATCATGCCTCTGCTAGTCATCAGCTTAAAGAATGACACATTTAAGAGCTGCATAGGGCAAACAAACTGCATTCCTGGGAGAGAAAGAAGGAATGGCTCAGCTGCAGTTCTCAGGAGCAAACTCACAGGTTCTCAGAAAACTCAGAAGCAGATTCACACCACCAGATTTGGTAGTAGAAAGTGAATACAAGAGACAAGGATCAAAACCGAACACCGAATGGAATTTTCAGTCACTAAATGCCAGGCACAGACTTGAAATCTGTTTCTGTACGGCCCTAAAGATATTCACTTGATCCTTGGCATTCCTTATGCTTCAGGATATTTTCAGTGGGTCACAAGAAGACATGGAGGTGTCACCCCCATCCCCTTACCCAGAGCACATGTGAGTGAAAGCATGCAGCAAAGGAACCCAGAACCCATCCTTTGGGAACAGGCAATGGATCTCAAGTAAGCCACTTCAGCATTCCTCTTCCACTGGCACATTCACACATTGCTCAGCAAGGGAAAAACCTCCTTTTCCCAGTTATTTTATTCATGTTAAGTTCTCCCTCTTCCCAGTTCCCAACTGTATTTTAACATTTTACAACTGCAAGTCAAATTTACCAGGGGAAGGAAACCAAAGCCTGCTTCCACTGTCCCAAGTCTGCAGTCACCTGGACTGTACTGTGTTGTTCCCAGCCCAGGGGAGCTCACAGAGGTGTTCCAAAGCCCAGTACTGAGCACTGTGTGGTGCCCCTGACAGGCTTCCCCAGAATCCACCCTCCCCAGATATCCCTGCTCCCTGCATTTAATCACTCCTTGCTCTTTATCACAATCTAGGGAAACTTCCATTTCCTTACAGCAGCAAGGCCAGGAAAAACATTTTACTGAACTGTGCAACCCTTCAGCAGCTTCTTGGCTCACAGTTCATAAGAAAAGTTATCACTGGCTCATACAAAGATCTCTAATGCAGTTAAAATATTTCTGGCAGAGAAACAATTAAAAAAATGAAGTGTTTCAAATGCCTGGCTAAATATTCTACAATAGATGAGAAAGGGCTTTCTAAGCAAGTTTATCCATGAGATCACTGCTTTGTAGTGTACAGCAAGAGCTCAATTAATCACAAAACTATTTGCAAGGACTTGCCAAAAAGAGAGGAGTAACAGAACAGACCCTGCAGAACAGCTCCCCAACACAGGCAACACACACACTCTTTATCCTCCTGCATGAGGAGCTGCTCAAGACTGAACTCTGAATTGAAAACTGTTTTTTTTTTCTATTTAAGGAACAAATGATGCAAACTGGCTGTGTCCTTTCTCTAGTGGTTGCTGCTTTATCCTCTGCACAGCACTCAAAGTACTCAGTGCTTTCAAATGAAAGATTTCATGTAGGAAAGAACCAAAAGAGGTAGCTCAGGTACACAAGGAGTGATTTATCCATGTACCTCCACATAGGCAGCATTCTTCCTCCAGTCTAATAAACTTTATTCCTCCTTAGGAAGGATTTGACACAGACATCAAAAGCACAAATAGATTGTCCAGCTCAAAGTGGGAAGCACACAGGTCAGAACACACTGTCCAGCTCCAAAACACCATTTTTATTCCTGTTGGGACCCCTGCAAAATAAACTTCCCTTTTATACTAAGGGTGAATTCTCAATGCTACCAGTTCTGAGTTTATACCCCCCAAGCTCCTCATATCCCCCTTGGCCATCCTACTCCCCAGAGTGCAAGGATACACTGCCAGAACACTGTTAACTTCAGTCAAACCCTCCAATATTTCAGTTCTGCTGCCAAAAATCCAACTCTATAACTTCTGATATTCAACAGCCTTACAGCGTCAAAGTGTAGACAAGTCATCAGGGCAAGATTAAAAGGAACTGGGGTTTTTTTTAATATTGCCAGAAATGGGGGAAAAAAAAAAAAGTGGTTTGTAGAAGAGACAATTTACAGTCTTCAAATATGAGCCTCTCTTGGTGAGCTCTGCCCTCAAACAGATGGGGTCAGTTTGATGCATCAGTGCATGCCAGATCAATGCCATCCTAAACTTTGTGTCTCTTCAAGAAGTTATTTTCCAAATCTGCCTGGGAATTGTTTAAGCATTACACAGGCTGAAAAAAAGAATAAATCAAGCCTAACTATTGGAAACACGAGTAATTCATCTGGCAAGCTGAGAACAGAGAGACAACGGACCATGAATAATGCAAGAGGGGTAAGATCCAAAACATTCTGCTATGTCTATTACCTGCAGCCTGAAGTGGTGATAAAATACTTGATTAAATTGGAGAGCAAAAGCTGTTCAGTGCAATTACTGGATAAATATTTCAGAGCAATTTTTCTGTTAAACATTTGGAATCCCCCTGCCAAGCCTGCACTCCACCCAAGGACATGAGGGAAGGGTTTCCACAAGGACTTTCCCAGGCAAAAGTCTCAGAGGGTGAGGGAGGAGCGTTCAGGCTCACAGAAACCCAGCTCAAATCACTTTGCCACTTTGCAAGCTGATTGTTTCAGGTGTAGCTTCAGATATTTGTTGAGAAAAACCTCAATAATTCTGCTTGTGGAAGTAAGATTTTCAGTGCTGCTTTAGGAAAGGATCCTCCTCCTGTTCCTCCTTCCCCCCTGCCCTGTTTTAGCTGTTGAATAAAATCAGAGTTTAGGAAACAGATATCAAAGACCATTTAACCTGCATTTGCCCACTCACTCCACCTCATCACTGAGCTATCCACAACCTTTCCAGAGAGCACCACAACACAACTGCCACCTGATAATGCCAAGGTAAATCACTTAAACCAGTTATGATCTGTGTTATTTCCATGCAATTTGTTCCACAGGGTGACTGGGCACGGAGTTCTCTAAGCAACTCAAAATTCTGGGGGAAAAAACACTCTTAATCGCCATTTGAACTCTAAGGGAGGAATTTCTCAGCAGCCAGAAGGGAAAAGAGCAAACCTTGTGGAAAGAAAGGCAGAACCTGGTGTGGAGATCAGCCTGTTCAGGTGTGATCATGACATTATCAAGGCTTTGGGGGTTTTCCCTGAAAGTCCTGTACCCCTAAGGAATGTCACAGCAATCCTCAGCCTGCATTTGGGAAAGGGAGGGGAGTTTGGTCACTGACAAAAAAATAACTTTCACATTATTATTATCATCATTATTTCTTCACTCCATTTTTTCTCCCCAGCCCCAATGCTTGGGATATATCTGGAAAAAGGAAAAAACTCCAACCCCACATTAATTCAGGTGCCCTCAAAGGCATGACAAGCACGATAAAAAGGAAAATGTTCCAGAATTAAAAGCATAGAAAGGGATAAAGCTTCAGTGCAGGAATTTGGGAGCAGCAATTGATGCTTGGGTCAAGCAGATCTCAGAGATTTAAACACTCAAGAGCAGAAAGGTAAGTTCTATCCACTTTAAACTAAGGAAAAAGTAAAAGTTACTGAATTTAATCAAGCCTAGCAAAATCTCTTTCCCTATTCTTTCTAGCTGGGTTTAGCAACAGTGCAACAAAAATCAGTTTGGGGAAAGGGCGACTTCAAATCCAGGCCATTTCAAGAATATTGAGCTTCAATAAGTCAAGCCACCAGGCAGGAAAACTCATTAAGAAAAGTCAGCTTTAAATACATTCACCATTTCTACTTCATTTCCCTGAAATGCCACTCATATGCAGCAATAGGGTTTCCTTGCACTTAGGTACACTCATAATCCTAACTCCCAGTTTATCTCTGAAAACACACAGCATGTCAATTGCTATGTATTTCACATACTTTCTGGTTTATTTAAACCAAAGAGAATTGTAAAGAAGACATTTTTATGACTTCTTCTAACTGAAGTTGAAATATAAATCTCCAAGTCAAATGTAGCTACCTTAAGGGTACTTGATAGATCAATACTCCAAACACATTATTCATAGCATTTAGGTTAAGAAATGTAAAGCTGCTGCTAACCAGCTATTTAATAATAAATAGACATAAAAATCCAGTAAATGTGGGCAAGAAACCTCACCAAAAGGTACTTTTGAAGCTTCAAAAAGAAATCTGGACTAATGATCCTTGTGGGTGCCTTCCAAATCAGAATATTCTGTGAAATACTGGAGAGCTGATGTCTGACTTCCACGGAAGTGATAAAGAAGAAAAAGCTATTTATGTTTATTTTCCATCAAGAATCAGGTCTGATAAAGACAACAAATTGGTCTTTAGGCAACCTTATCACAAAATATTCAAAGCCTGACTTCAGATTTTGACAGTCAATATTTTCCATTTAGCTTTACCTGCCTTGTGATGATAAAAATTAAAATGAATGCCCATCCCTGGTTTTATTTCTGGGCAAGGACAAAGCCAGGCCCTGGGGAGATCTCATCCAAGATGCTCAAGGGAATTTCTGCCAGTGCTGTTGGCTCTGGGGGAGCAGCAGGAGCCTGTGCCAGCCCAGCAGCTCTGCTCACCCAGCCCATGGCTAAGGCCACTCAAACAACCCAAATTCTTCCCAGCTTGGCACTGAACTGGCAAATCCCTTAAAAGAGCTGTGGATCCTGTCAAGAGATGCCTCTGAAAAGCCTCTCTATATTACAGTGGTCTGCACATCAGTGAGTGGAGATGCACAAGCTGCTAACAAGCCAGACCTTGGGCTTTCTTTTGTAGAAATTAGTTATTTAATAGCAGCTCTAGAAACTGAACCTCATGGTTTTTTTTGTCTTGGCAAGATAGAGATACAGAAATTCTGAGAGATACAGAAATTCTTCAATTCCACCCGAAGGCACCTGTGTTCAGACCTTATCTATGAACAACCTGAAATTCCTTGGGGTTTTGTTTTGTTTTTTTTTTAAAGCACAGAAGTCTTGCATTGTGGAAAATAAATCCAGCTGCTACACTGCAGGACAAGGAGGATGAGATGGGCTTGGTCTCTCCCAAAGGCTCAGAGCACTGAACATGAAGTGCTGCAGGGAAGCATTTCCTGAAGCAAGCTGACTCTCGACAGGTTTATTTTACAGGAATGCTGTTTGCCACAGGGAACAGCAAGGCTTGTCAGGATCACAACTAGACTCCCACTGCCTCCAGCCCAAGTCCTGCTTTTAGCCCACACTGCTCCCAGGTTAAGAAACCAGCAACTCCTCCATGGTCTGGAGAAACCACAGCTCTTGGCTAATGCTGCTGTGGGCAGCGCTGGCCTCGTGTGGCAACGTTTTACACCCTTTCCAAATGTTACATCCAAAACCTCAGACTCTGCAAACCCCACCAAACTCTGCCTGTGGGAACTGCTCCTCCTTTGGCACCTTTATTACCACACCTGGTTTGTCGGCATCATTTTGATCTTTACACAACCCACAGCCCTTCACACTAATTTTCAGGACACCTTGGAGCTCTGTGAGCTAAGCAAGTGTGACACAGAATCTTGCCCAACACTGCAGCCAACAGGAAATCCAAGGAACCAACACCTCACCTCCCCTCTTGGGACTGCATTTTGAACAGGACTAAGCCTTGGCACTGCTGCATCCCTCTCTGAGTCTCTGCTGCCAGCAGGCACCATCCATCTCACACTGAAGTGCCTGCACAGCATTCTCCCTCCAAAGAAGCTTTGGGGAGGAAGCTTCCCTGGAGCAGAGGATGCTAACAAAAACAGACTGGATAAATCACAAGGTGCTGTTGCTATAAAAATGTCCCTTATTTTACTATCTTAATTAAGGAGCCCACAGACCATGCTGCCAGTGGCAGGGCCTGACTCCCAGCTCCTGCCCATGGTGAGGCTCTGATGTCCTCTGGTTTACTCAAGCTCATTCACTTTTCCTTTTCCTGCAGGCTGTTATCAGCTAGATAAGGGAATCAATACAACGTGCTGCCACACAGCTGCTGCTTTTCCTGCTTGCCGCTGAAAGATGAGAAACCATCCCTGTTCACATTTGGGGTTTAATTCTAAACAGAAATTAATTCTAAACAGAAATTAAGGTCAGCACTGGTGGAACTTACACTAATTAAGCACCACAGCACTCGCTGGCAGATCTTTCTTTGCATCCATCCTTGCTCCCCTGTGAGAGCCATGTAAGGATCACCAAAACTGGTGGTTGAAGCCTTTAAACTACAATTTAAAACTAAAGCTAAGAAAAATCAAACCTTCAAATACTGTATTGAAGATTTAGAAGTATTCTCTTCTCCATGAAGGGAGAGTTTCTCACGTGGATCTTCTAATTCTACTTTAATTTAGCAACTTGTAACTTCCAGGTGGAAATTGCCACAAGGCTGGGTCAGACCTTTGTATTCTCATTGCTTAGAGAAAACTAATAAATTATAACCACTAAAATTCAGGAAAAGCTCCACTAATTAATTCAGGGAGATGGGAGGAGTTAAACTCACCCTAGAGACCAGGCAATACATCAGCACATGAGACACACAGACAAAATCTTTTTTTTTTTTTCATGAGCCCCAATATCACTTTGTAATAAACTCAAGCTGTCAGCCAAAGTCCTCTTTCCTCAGAAACTTGCACACATTTTCTGTCAATGTCTAATTTAAGCCCTCCCTTAGGCAGGAGAAGGCTTCTCAATGCTGAATGAGCAAATCAAAATCCTAAGCACTGCAACAGCAGAGAAGCACCACCTTGAGTTTGCTTTTCCCCTCAAGTTTATGGTTAAAAGCACCCAAAATTAATGTCACAGTGCTCTCCTCCTCCTCCAGTCCAAGTCCCAGCTGTTCAAAGGGCAGGAAATGCAAAGCAGCTGTGTTTCACACCACACCTTGCCAGTAGGGAACACACCTCAGAATAACTGGAGTGGAATCCTTTGAAATCCAGTGCTGAGTGAGCCACCAGAGCTGAAACCATTTGTTACCACCAGCAGTCTGCACATTGCCATGCCCCAAACATTCCCCCCCAAATGTCACCCAAATGAAGCCTTCAGTGCTGTTCCATTTCCACAAGGGGGGTTTTACTTTGGGGAACAGAATGTGACAGGTGCCCCCAGCTGCTTTTTAGATGCCAAATTTCTGGAGGAATGGTGTTTAAATGTCTCAATCTCACACTGAGCTCAAAATAAGTGTAGAACACTTTTCATGGTTTGCAGGACGAGCCAAGGACGTGTTTCTTCTGCCACACGCTGAGAGAAACACCATTAAAGCCAAAGATGGTAAGAAATTTTGATAAACTTCAACCTGGAAGCAACAAATACAAAGCTCTGGCCAGCAGTTTTTTGCTACAGCTCCAGTAGCAGAGCCAGTGGAAAACCACACAAATATTGATGGTGAGAACCCTCCAGAGCTGAGTGTGAACGTAGCTGGGCTTGGCAGAGTCACCAAGACCCGAGCTGGTATTCAAAACACCCAGAAATTGGGAAACACACAGAGAAACTGAGCTAAAATCTCAATATATTCTGTACAAGTTAGTTAGAAAACAGTCTCACACTCACTCTGACACTTCTGAAGTAATTGCTCAGTGCAGATGCTGTAATTTGCTAGTGATACTGATTGATTCCTGCAAGCTCTCTGACACTCAGATTTGTGTTTCAGGCAGTCTTAAATCACACACAATCATATTTCATCAGCAGAGAACAGGGCTGAAGTACTGAGCTCCCAGCTCAGCAGAGAGTTACAGAAAAATAATTTAATCTCTGCTATACATCATCAATAATGCACAGCCAACAGAGAGAGCCATGTTAACATAGAGATGGGCAATAATCTAATTATCAGTGACCTTTTTTTTCTCTTGCACTGCCTACAGGTCAAAACGTTTGAGTGGCTTTGAAAGGAGAGAGAACATCAAAAATGGCTGTTTGGGGAAATCCCTCCATCTAATAATGGCTTTAACCAGCCCAGTGGCTCTGACTCAAAGCAAAGAGTGCTTGATGGCTGCTGTGAATACAAACCAAGGGATTTCCAGTTTGCAGGGAAGCAAATCCTCGCAATTAAACACCTCCCTTCTCCACAGCTCCCACCCAAGACAATTAACACTCTGGGACAAGAACTCCAATGGAATTGTTTCTGAATTCATTGATCAAACCAACCATGCTGGCAGCATCTGCTCCAGCCTCCTTATCCCATATGCAAATCCCTCTTTTAAAGAAGGCAAAGCTACTCGTCAGCGAGGCTCTCCCTACTGCAAATTCTGCTACTCCAGCGTGCCCAGAAAGTGCAATCCTCTCTTTTGACATTATTTTAAAAGGGGGGTGTCTTAGAGACCCCAAGAACCCGGCAGTGGGGAATTAAGTTTGTGACAACCTTGCCTCAGGAGCCTCAAGGTTATTGAGCAGAGCATCAGCAGCAGAAGGTACACATGGGGAACCGGGAGATTCCCTGGCTGCATCAGAATGATGATGATGATGATGATGATGGCTCTCCTGCTAAGCTACAAGGAATCCCAGCTCCTTGTCGATCTGTTTGGAAATTCTCTCCCAGAAGAATTACCTTGCTGTAAGAGCAAAATCCACAGAGCAGCAGGGAATGAGCAAATAGAATAGTGTTGACAAAGCAGTCGGGCGACTCGGGACTGCAGCAACTCATCCAACCCAAAAAAGATGCAGAAATTCTTCACACAGAAGTGGTTTCTATATTTGTATGGCATAGGTGGACGTGGAAAAATTAGCCTGGAATTATTAACCCTTCAAGATCCCCCGCACTCATTCACTCAATAAATAACTCTTCCCTGTGAAGGAGATGTTATTTCCTTATGTGCATGACAGATCTGCACTAACACGGAGTTACTCCTGCAGAAATCACTCTGCTAAATGCTTCTACTGTAGCTATTGCTGCAGAACGGAATCCTTGTGATTGTTCTAAGAATTCATTCTTTTTTAGTCTGGAGTACCTGTCAATGGAACATCATCTATCCACCTGTAGTGGCTGGAACTAATTACAGAGACCACATTAAAGAACCAAGGTGGGATTTTTTTCCCCCACCTTGTTCCAACAGATATCTTGTCCTTGAAAAAAAATAAAATAGTCAAGCTTGAGAAATAAGAGTGGCTTTAACTACATCCAAAAATTGGGATGGGTGGGCAAAGTGCTTTAGTTCTGAAACACAAACAGGGATTTTCATCAGAAAAATAAAGCTTAGACACCACAATCTCTATACTGAAAAGGAAAGCTCTTGGAGATTTTTCTCTCTTTTCAACACTCAGGCTCCCTCAGAATCCCATTTTTCCAACAAGAGGTTTAAACAAGCACTACTATTCCTACAGATGCTGTTCCACAAAGGAGTGCCTGAGACTTACATTGGAATTCCCTGGGCAGGGAAGGAGCTGTGTGTGTCCCAGACCATCAGCTCAGCTCCAGGCAGGGCATGGCAACACCACAGGATCACATTATAATAAATAGAATTGATTCCTGCTAACTAAATTATAACTGTTATTAAAGTTATTCTTAGAAGCAATCAAAAGAATCAGTGTTATGAGGAAGATGCACCCCTTCACAGATGTTACATGTTAAAAATGAGGTACAGGATGTAGTTTGGATGATCAGTGATGTCCCAAGATGAAAACAGCCTTGAATGGACAAAATTAGAATGACTTCAGGCACTGGGCCTAAAATTCATTAAATGTAAGACTAATTAGTAGATTTACAGAACACAACACTCAGTACACACGTGCAAACCTGTAAGGTTATCCAAAGGACAACGAGAAAGAGGAGAAGCCTTTCCCAAAATACCACCAAAAGAAGACTGAAGAGCTCCTAACAACAAGTGAGGCATGGGCCATGAAGAACAGTGACAGAAAGTCAGAAAAATCAGAAATAGGAGGAAATTTACAGGAAACATTAATGAATATGTATAAGCATACAGTTTATAAGTTTATCTTGAAGTGCTTTGTTTTGTACATGAGACAGGGTGGGGAAACCCCTCCATACCCTGGTTGGTTTTGCTTGTGCTTTAATCATACTTAATTACTGGCAAATTATATATATAAATTGTATTTTTTGCTAAATTGTATTCTTTTATTAAACTGTATTCTTTTACTAAACTGTATTCATTTATATACCAAATTACTATTCAATTTACTAAAGTGTATTCATTTTTAATTAAACTGCTGTTAACTCAAGGGACCTAGCTGTCAAAATTCTAATTTCATTTATAACAGCATCGACTGCTGCTTCCTGTGTAGCAACAAACTACTCTGCAAATAATTCCTTCTGTATTAATACTTGATATTTATTTGAGCTACATCTCTGTTTCCACTAAGTGCCAGCGGGTAAGAGTTTATGTTTATGGAACAACAACACTTTCACAAACACAAAAATGGGAAGTGGAGGTTTCCCACCCCTGCACACCGTTCGTTCCTGTAAATTTTTTGAAGCACACCAACATTCTTTCACATCAGGATTTGGCTCCATTTCTGAAGCTCAGAGCAATATGCACTCCTGCCCAAGCTGGCAGCTCCACCACAGACAGTACATAAATGACACGTTGAATTTTTAGGACTGAAGTTTTTGTTGTAGATGTTGTGAGTTGTTCACACTCAAACCACAGAGCTCAGCACCTCTCAAGCAGTTAAGAAGGAAGGAAAATGAGAATGCAGCTTCTCAGCCCTATTGCGGCCACAGCCCAGTGCTACAGGAAGGGGAGGGGTGAAATGAAGTTTAAATGAAGCTCAACATTTGGACTGGGAGTTATTTCAATAAACTCATCTAAAAAATCAGCCTTCAGCTGCAGCCAAAACACAAAAGTGTATTTTCCAATTTAAACTTGGTTGTTTATTACACACAGGCATACTCTGCTGAGTGTAATTATCCAATATCCTGTTATATGTTCCATTTTATGAACACCCAGGGAGAACAGTGGGACACTGATAAATGAGTAAAACTGATAAATGCATACACATTTTGGAGACCACACGCACAAAAAAATCACTTGGGAGGCAGCAAAGGAGTAGAAGATTTCTAATCCTACTTCCCAAGAAATAATGTGCCCCCTTTAGTCAAAAATTCATGTTCACAGTATCAGTGAGTAAGAAAAATGCATATGCTCCACGATGAGATCATTTTTGTCTTTAAATCAGAGGAAAAGCAAACACATTCCTGCCCTTCCTCTCCCCCAGGGATCTGCTCTGTGATTTCCCTCAAGACAGCAGCTCCCAGGCTGGGGGATCACACTTCCAACAGTGCCCCTCATCTGTGCCAGAGGGATATCAACAGCACTGGTGTAAGTGTATATTATGTTATTGGATTTTCACAAATATTATAATGAATGTTATGTATAAGGTTAGAAAACTTGGTTGTACTAATATAGTTTTTTTCATTCCTGTTATTGATGAAATTTAGAAATAGTGGTATAATACATATATATGTTAGGTTATAACATGGTATTAAAGCACAAACTACTTTTTGTTTATATAACCCAGAGACTGAAAAGATAGTCAGAGACCCCCCCTGCATTCTTAAAATTATCTTGTCCTCCAGGATCTCCAAGAGAAGGATTTACTAAATCCTTATTAGAGTGTGGAAAACCCAGTGACACCATGAAGATTGATCTACTGGGAAGGAGGCAAGGTAAAAATTGAACAAAGGAGCCTCAAAAACTTAAGAAGAATGTCTGAATATGTGTGAGAATTTATGGATATGTAATAGGATTCTGTTTTTAAGGGACAATCCTTTGTCAGTAAGGTGTGCTCTCTTGGCTGAATGCAGGGACACCCGGCCCTATCTGTATACTTTATTCTTATCTCCTAATTTTCTTTTTAAATTTTTTAATTCTATATAAAAATATGCAAGCCTCGTTTTTCACAGCATGAGAGCAGAGGGGAAAGAGCCTTGATCTGACTCCAAAGGTTGTGGCAGGCAGCAAACCTCCCTGAGTGGCAGCACACATTAAATATCTCCCTGAGCAACACCACATATACACATGGCAATCTCCCCAGCTTTGCTTACAAGTTGTTCTCAGTGCTCTGGCACGTTCACCACCAAGCTTTAGAGCACGTAAAGAGTGGGAAAAACGAGGTTCAGATATTTTTAAACAGAAGTTAAAAGTTTATTAAAAGACAATTTAGAGATAAGAATAAAGTAAAGTATACAGATAGGGCTGGGTGTCTCTGCATTCAGCCAAGAGAGCACACCTACTAACAAAGGATTGTCCCTTAAAAACAGAACCCTACTACATATCCATAAATTCCCATACATATTCAGACATGCTTCTTAAGTTTTTGAGGCTCCTTTGTTCAATTTTTACCTTCCCCCCTTCCCAATAGATCCATCTTCTTGGTGCCACGGAATTTTCCACCCTCCCGTAAGGATGCAATAAATCCTTCTCTTGGAGATCCTGGAGGACAAGATAATTTTAAGAATGCAGGGGGGGTCTCTGACTATCTTTTCAGTCTCTGGGTTATATAAACAAAAAGTAGTTTGTGCTTTGATATCATGTTATAACCTAACATATATGTGTATTATACCGCTATTTTTAAATTTCATCAATAACAGGAATGAAAGAAACTATATTAGTACAACCAAGTTTTCTAACCTTATACATAACATTCATTATAATATTTGCAAAAAGCCAATAACATAATATACACTTAGAACAAGAGTTATAAGCTCACAGTTTCACTCCCACTTGGACAGCAGCGAGCCAGGCTTTCTCTTTACAGTTTTCTCCTGGAAGAGCAGGCAGAAAAATTGATTTGCAAGCTCAAAGCAACCAGCAATCAAAAGGTTTCATTGAAGTTCTCAGTTCAGGTCTACCTGGCTGCCTACAAATGAAAACACAGCCCCTCCCTTGTGTGGTGAAAATGGTGTAGAGAGAAGCAGGAGATTCCCAAGCCTCGGGACACAATGTTCCAGTTTTCAGCTGTGTGAAAAAGGGAAATGCAAGCTGCAGCCTCTTGTGACATCTAATAAAATGCTATCTTCCTCATTTTTTTTTTTTTTCAGGATTGCCTCTGAGGGGGAAGTTCATTTAGAGAATCACCTGCTTTTTCAGCTTCTAATTTTAATAGTAATTTAGAAAATCTGCATTGGTACTGAACAACCTGAATCCCACCAGCTTAACAAACATACAGCCACAGCCCCTGCAGCACAACACTCTATTAACTTCACAGAGCTCACTCTTCACCCCTAGAGGTGTTCCCAACAGTCTGCCTGGCACAAAACACTGGATTTCCCATCAGGGAGAGGGAAAAATCCACATTCATTATTTGCAGTCCACACCGCTCCTGCTGTAATTGCCTCTGTTAACAATTACATGTACCACAGTTTAGAACTTGGTTTTATCCTCAATTTACAGCTCTTCAGGAAGGACAGGCAGGTGGGATGGAGAAAAAAAAAAAGAGATCCAGGACACCTTCCCTACCTGAACAGGAGCCCTCATGCCATAGGTAATGTACCTCAAGGCTGTGCTGCTCCTTCTCATCCCAGTGGGATGAGATCAGTGCTGGAAAAAAAAGCTTTTTCCTTTGCAGAGAAACCCCGAGAAAGATTTCAATCACAACAAAGGGCTAAAAAACCACCCAAACCAACCTATGTATTAGAGATCTTGCATGTTTCTGCTCAGTTCCAAGCTTGGAGACATCTCCTCTTTGTTCCCATCTCTTGTGACTGTATTTACATCACACGACTTCCCTGTTTGCTGTACCTGAAATTGGAAGCTCTTTATTATCCCATCAGGGCACCTGTATTCCAGCCAAAGAGCAGCCTTGGAATTTCTCTCATTCCCTGAATTAACCTCAGTTCCTTAAAGGTGCATGAAAGCAGCACTTCTAATAACTAAATCTTTTTTTCCCCTAATGAAATGTGGAGACAGACATCTTTTTTGCAGCAACACGATAATGAAGGTTGTGATAAGAATTTCACTAATGTCTTTCCATGATGTTTGAGACTCTGAATATCCCTAAATAAGGACAGTCCTACTGTCATGACAGCCAGGGCTTATCTCCAGCAAATCCAGCTGAAGCTTCAGGTAATTAAAAGTAATTAAAGCTTCCTGAGTCATTTCACGAATCAAAGGTCATTTTAACCTTCTCTAGAAAAGCATCAAAAATGGAACACAAACCCTTTGTGGGAAGGGGCAGAGGGAATGCAGGTTTTTATTTGCATTATACTCAGAGCCACCTTCAGGGCTTTGTTCACCTGACACTTTAAGTGCCACCTGCTTGTTCTGAGCAGGAGTTACATCACCTTCCTGTGCAAGTGCAGCTTTTTCAGCCACAACAAGGTGGTTTTTTTCTTAATGCCAACAAAATTCAAAAGTCTGTTCCAAAAAAACAAGTCCAGAATTTTTCTGTCTGTAAAATAATTCCCAGGGAGGTATTTGGTCAAAGGTCAAGTAAGAAGGTTAACAGTAACAAGATGACCACAGCACATCTCTGAGGATTACAGACCTTTTCACATCTCCTCAGACAATGACTAACTAGTGCCTGGAGCTGCCACTATTCTTTCAATCAAACCCAAACCTGCTACAGCTCTGATGTGAAATTTTCTTGGGTAGGCAGTGCATAAAAAAAAACCCAAACAAACAAGGAACATGCTCCCTTTTTTTTTTTTTTAAGAGTTCTTTCCAGCATCTTTTTACTATGGCTTTAAATGGAGTAGCAAAGAAACCAAAATATTTCAATCAATAGCTGTGAAAAAACCCACTGCATTCTGCAACACGGCTACAGGGGAAGAACAAAAGCACGGATTTCTTTGGAAATGTTTACAAGAGATTTCTGTTTCCAAATCTCCACATGGCAAAGCATTCCAGGCCTTGAGACATCCTTGTTAATGAAGCTGTGAGCTCAAGTTAACTCAGACAACATCACTATAAAGCTTGATTGAACATTTTTTATATCCACCATGAGGGAGCCTATCTATATCCAAGTGTCTTCTGCAGGAAGCTCTTCAATTTGACTTCCCAACATGGGTACAAGTCCATCCAGAGGCACTTGACACAAATTAATGCCAGCTGCTGTCAGCAGCTAAAATATCTCAGTCTGAGAGAACAGAGGTTATTTAACCTGGAGAAAACAGAGAGAGCTCAGAGCCCCTGGCAGGGCCTAAAGGGGAACCAGGAGAGCTGGAGAGGGACTGGGGACAAGGGATGGAGGGACAGGACACAGGGAATGGCTTCTCACTGCCAGAGGGCAGGGTCAGATGGGATATTGGGAAGGGATTGTTCCCTGGCAGGGTGGGCAGGCCCTGGCACAGGGTGCCCAGAGCAGCTGTGGCTGCCCCTGGATCCCTGGAAGTGTCCAAGGCCGGGTTGGAACGAGCGGAGCTGTAAGATTTGCCCTTGTCCACACCATATCACCTTTATCCTTCCCACTGCTGCCCTGACATCCTCTTGGAGCTATTCCCAGGACCTGTTACTCTTGGGATCAACCTTGAGACAGGCACACACAACACACAGCAGTGCCCAAGCAATGGGGTTTGAGATATTTATAAACCACGTTCTGTAGAAAGGGAAACACAGGAGCACACACTGAATTATCCTGGTGTGGGTTTGTAGACAATTTTAGCAGCATATTTGACTAACACTGCATTCACATATCTCAAGGGATGACTTTCAGAAAATGAAGTTCTCTCTTCATACATTTATGTAGGGCAGCTTCACAACATATGCTATCATATCATTACGCTGGCTACAATGCAGCCAAAATCTCCAGCTCTCCTACAAAAATCCTGATTTTATGGCATTATTTTCCAGCTGGTACAGGAATGTTAACGTGCAGCAGAAAAGGTAAAGCAACACTTTTCATTTCTTCTATCAGCACAAAGAAAATAACCAACAGAGACAGGGTAAAAGGGATTCTTGTGCCATTTACTAGATCCCTCATTATCCCAATTCCCATTATACCTGAGACAGCAGCAGCCCAGTGCAGTCCCAGCATTCCTCCTTTGCAAGGCTTTTAATGAGGCTGCCTGACCAAGAGGAAAACTTTTCAGAGTTAAGTGACCCCTGGAAAGCCTGAGGTGATGGTCCTGACTTTGGTGGAGGTGCCCTTCAACACCTTCTCAATAATTTTCTTATTAAAACACACGGAAAACAAGAACACCCACACGTGGCATGACTGTGCCCTGAAGCCAAAGGGTTTTAGATTGCTCAGCTTATTTGAATATTATTTTGGGGGGAGGTACTGTCTAATTATGCAGCTAAACCTGCCAGCAAGGAGCTGGCTGCTATTTTATTTCCACCAGTTATGTACAGAAGGTCTCTGAAAGGACACTGGGAATTAGTTTGTGGCAATAGGTTATGACAAACTTGCTGATGAATTCAAAAAGAGCCCGACTGCATTTTCAACAGCTTCGGGCACTCCCTGCCTTCAGGGCTCAGCCCAACATGGCAAGAACAGGTTAACAATAATCTCTGGGGAACTTGTTTGCCTGATTCAATAATACCTGTGATATCCAGCAGATACACAATCTTTTATGTTTGGGACAGGAAACAACAGTGGGAAGTGCAAAGGTTATTCCCATGTGATATTCCTCAGCTCCCTGGGGTTCAGCTGAACACAGAAAGCCAAGAGGGAAACTATCTAAGAGCATTCAGAACTCCCATCAGAGGGCATTCCCAGTTTCCAGAGTGACTCACCCATCCCTCCCCCGAAGCTCACAGCTAGCATGGAAAAGCCAGCCACGGTCCAAGACACGCTCCTAAAAGGTCAAAGATATCTCAAGCCAAATTTTGATGCTGCCTGCCCTGTCTAATTAGGGATTTTTTGTTTAATTATATCTCCAAGTACAGTCACCTCTTCTCCCTGTGAGGGTTCATATGGAGCTGTTTGTATGCCCCTCCTTCCGAGTCCAGAGACTGCCTTTTAAATAGATTTTTTTAAAATCCTATACAATAATATAGCAAATAACACTGAGGAGTAGCAGCATATGGCAAAACATAAAGGTGGCACTTAGCCCATCAGCTTTGTCTCTGATCTAAGCAGCTCATAAAGATGCAAGCCCTTCCATCTCCTCTCACCATAACCAGGAGTGTGTGAAGGGAGAGAGGTTGTGCCATGCTTTAACCATTTCCCCCTGCAGCCAGCAAAGTAGGAAATGCATGTTTTAAGTGACAGAAATATTTCTGTCTCTGATCTGTTTGGAGAAATCAACTTCAACAAAAGAGAAAAACCAGATTTGGAAACAGCCTTAGCACTGCCTTTGGCACTTGGAGCTCTGCAAGGTTACCTCTGCCGTGGAGGTCTTGTTGCTTTAAGACAGAAATAGAAAAACAGGCCTGATTACGCATTTTCTTCAATAAATAATGCAAAAAGCCGGATTCAAGATTCAAACCCGGGTCAGTTCAGAAAATACCCCACCTGCCACAGGCCCAGTACAGAAACAGCTCTCCCAACACTCAGCCACACCTGCTTTGCACATCAGAGTCCCAGCTAATCCTCATTTTACTTTATCATCATTACTATCAACATCTATAATTAATGACACACAAGAAGAACTTACAATGCAAGTCATTATGGAAAGAGAATGATAGCCCAAGTTTTGGGAAGCAGAGCTCATCAATCCTGCTGTCAGCAGGACTGATTGCAGCTTGGGTTTTACTACCTCCAGTTCTGTGTAGTCCTGATGCCTAACAGAAATAAATAATATTAATTAGTATTAACTAATTAATTTGCATTAATTAAGATACATAGTTAATTATATTATATAATTTTATATAATTTTATTTATTATTATATACATTCTATAATTATTAGATTTATTTATTATTATAGCTAATAGTTAACTAGTATTAAATACCTGACTAATTATTAATTATATTATATTTATTATAATGAATGTACTATAATTAGAAATAATGTATTATTTATATTGTATTTTTATATTTTTAATTATTTATATAATTTCATTATATAATGATTTAATTATTTATATAATATTAATTATAAACCCTGGCTGTAGGAAGAGAAGGCAGGTGATTTTTTTCCCAGGGGTAGAGGGACAAGACACCTCTGAAGGGCTCCTGAGCCAGCGACACACGGAGTTGCAGCTGCTGCTGCTTCACACTTGCTGCTCCGTGTCCTGGGGGAGACAGGGGATTACTGCAGGATGTTTTGATGAGCTGGGCAATAGTCAGTGCCAGCATTTCACAGCTCCAACACATGAAATAAATAGCCTGACCTCTGCTCCCTCACACCCCGAAGGGAGAGCGCAGTGGTGGTGGTGGCATTGCTTCCCTCCAACGTGGCAAGCACAGACTGGGCACCACATCCCTGCTAGAAGAGCTGGAAAGGCTATTTAGGAGGAAAAGAAGGACAATAAAACTGCTGGAGCAATCCACTGAGGCATCTGCTTTTCACTGACCACCTCTTCTTTATTAACTACACATCAAACACCAATTATTTCCTGCGCCGGCATCCAGGAGAACACGGCCAAAGCAGAGCAGGCAGCGTTCCAGCAGCACAACTTCAGTGAGCACAGAGAGGTTTCCTCAAGCCACACAGAGCCAAGAATATAACACAAAAAGCCCAGCTTAGGAGCATTTATGGCACAGAACTGCAGCACTCCCCCCACAGCACTGTGTGAAATGGTTTGAGGAGGACCGCGGGGTTTTTGTCAGGTTACTGACACCACAGGAAGGCCGTGGTCAGAAGGCAGTTTTCTGTTTGGCTCACCAATTGAGTAATTCACTGATGGTTTTTTAACAGGACTCAAGGTTTTTCACAAGTAACGCTCATTTCTTCCTAATTTCATGGTAGAATCCCCAAACCCCTACTTTTTCTTTTGAACAGCTCTTTAGAGCCTCAGCTGTTCTTGCTGGCAGCATAGAGTGGAAAACATTAAAGAAAAACAATACGTGATCAAAAATAAAATTTGCTAAACCCCACGATTTCTAGGGCAACACCATGAAAAACAAGTCACCTCCCTTTTCCCTCTCAAATTCCAGCAGTTTTAGATCTCCACTTCAGGCAGGTTTGGTACCTCAACTGATCTGCATTTTGCAGCACAACAAATTTATTCCAAAACAATTCAGGTACCCAAGATCCTGCTAATTACACTTCCCTCCCCACAACACACACAGAAAATGAGACTTTCTTCTTGGCTCTCAGGAATACCAGATCACATCTAGATTTGTCCCCAGGAGGATTCTTCCAGTGAACTCGTATTTCAAAGCAGGCAGAGATGAAATAGCAAGATGCAGCAAAGAAAACCCAACTGAGGTCCCAAGTGGGAATTATTACACCACCTCTTACACTCTTCTGTGTTCCTCACACGGCACATGAGGAGCCAAAAGTAACCAAACCCACAGCCTGGAGGTGCTGCAAGCATCACCCCATTCCTGGGTGTGGATGGGAAGCCTTGGATGCAGTGCCTGAAGCTGGAAACTTTTTATACCTTTTTCACTGCAGGTTGTCAAGGGGTTTCTTACCTACAGCTCTGCAAGCAGGAAATAAAGTAATTGATAATCTGCAAAGCCCTGAAGAGGAACTAAATACATTAAAGTATTTGCTACACAGTTCAGTGTCACAACAGACCTTTAACAGAGTATTGGCTCACAGCACGCTGTTATTTCTTCCTCAGCATCCCACACCACAACTCAGGGCTTTTGCAGTGCCATTTATTATTACACTTAATCCATGTAATCAAACCCTCTTGGCATGTTGCAAATCTGTCCCACACAGATTTTATTTTATTTTTTTTTATATATACAAATAGGAATTAAGTTTGTAGACAATAAACTGGGTATAAAAGGGCCCTGCTGAGGGACCTCCAGGGCTGTGTCCAGTTCTGGGCCACCAGTCCAGGAAGGACAGGGAGGGGCTGGAGCATGTCCAGGGCAGGGAATGGAGCTGGGGAAGGGGCTGGAGCCCCAGGAGGGGCTGAGGGAGCTGGGAAAGGGGCTCAGCCTGGAGCAAAGGAGGCTCAGGGGAACCTTCTGGCTCTGCACAACTCCCTGACAGGAGGGGACAGCCAGGGGGGGTCGGGCTCTGCTGCCAGGGAACAGGGACAGGATAAGGGGAAACGGCCTCAAGCTGTGCCAGGGGAGGCTCAGGCTGGACACCAGGAGGAATTTCTCCATGGCAAGGGAGCTCAGGCCTTGGCAGGGGCTGCCCAGGGAGGTTTGGAGTCCCCATCCCTGGAGGTGTCCAGGGAAGGGCTGGACGTGGCACTCAGTGCTCTGGGCTGGGGACAAGGTGGGGATCAGACACAGCTTGGACTGGATGATCCTGAAGGACTTTTCCAGCCCAAATAACACTACAAAATCATTTTGGTTCCTACAGCATTTTGCGATATTTTTGTTTTAAAGAGCTGCGTACATTTTTTTTTCATGGGGGTAGAACATTAAATACTTTATTTTAGAACACATCACACTACATTCTCCACCGTGCACTCAGTAACACAACAATATTTTAATTTTTTTGTTCACATCTGCTGCTACAGGCAGACAGCAGTGCCCAGGCAATAGTATCTACTACGACTTGCACAACTCGTGGCACTCCCAGAACCACGATAAGCCTCCTGCCAGCACAGTGCATTATTCATCAGATCTTTTTATAGACACACCCGCCCAACAACCAAAATCTCCTGCTCGACACACTTCTCCCCAGATCTTCTGCTGAACGATTTCAAGCCAAGTTTTACAAAACTGGGAAGCTTGGCTGAAGGCACCTGTTATGTGCAGCACTGCCTAAGAATGTAAAAGCCACAAGAAAGCACAGTAAAAATCATACAAAATCAGTAAAAGCACCAAGAAAGCAGTTTAAGAGATGGAATAAGCACTCTCTAGACATGCACACACAGGTGAGGAATCAGTTCCCCAATGCTCCTCCAGAACATTCTGCACACATTTAAAGGTGGAAAGGCTCCCTGGTTCAATTCCTCTGCAAAGCCTCGAACTTTCCACTGATTCCACCCAGCAATAAACACGACCTTGGCAATGTTAATATCGCTTCTCATCTCATCCCCACCCTTTCTCTGCAGGAAGAAGACAAGCCTCCAAAGGATAGTAGGTCTCCCATGCCAGCCAGAAGCAAAGTGTAGAGACTGAAATATCAGCTATCATCTCTAAAACACAATCATCATTATAACCAGGTCATCATAATCACCAGAGATAAAAAAAACTTCATAGCAGGTGGACTGGGCAAAGCTCAAGGAATGCAAAAAGCTTTTCCCACCCTTTTCATCTGTGCATGGAAGGCCAAAGTGATTTCAGCATCCTGTGAGGTCACAAGGCTAAAAAACAAGGAATATTTGGAGAAACCTCTTATGCACAATCAACTGGAAAAAGGTATGAGGTGAACAAAATTATTTTCTGTCTCTCTAGGAGAGGAGAATAAAGTTACTCACCTTGGTCACGCATCAGGAACAAATGTTCCCCGCTTTTTGGGAAAGGCTATCCAAACCCTCATCATCCCAAGCTTTTTCCAATTTAATGTTTAAGCCTGAACTGGGATTACAACTATATGAGGAGGAGGAATAAGCAACTAAATAAACAGAGAGCAGTGCCTGAAAAAGCTGCCCCCCCTCCCAAACACAGGACACTCCACCAATTACACAGAGGGGAAGGAAACAGAAGTATTCTCTGTGGCAAAGATAAACACTCTGCCCCAAAATGCTCTGTAATCAGGGCAGAAATGCCACAGGGAAACAGGAGGATGCAAAGAGTGGTTACAGCCTAAGCAAGGAGCTGGGTACAATACCCAAAGGTTAAGTTAAAGGATCTCAGGACTAAGGCATTTGCCAAGCAGCCACAAAAATAAAAAACTGAAGAGACTATAGAGTTCCATCTGAGAAAAGGGATAGAGGGTGAGGGCTGCTCCCAAATCACCCAGGTTTCTCCTACACTGATGACCCAAAGCCACACTCACGCTGTGAGGCTGAGCTCAAGCTGCTTCACCACAGGCCTCGCAAGGCCCTGCAACCCTCAGAGCTGCCAAGCAAAAAAACCAAAATAAAGGAGTAATCACACAGTTGTTTCTACATGTCCCCAGAAATACCCCAACCTGCTGCATCACACAGAGGCTTGCAATGCAGGCAGTGGAAGGTGTAATTCCAGGGGAATTCAAAGCCTCAATTTGCAGTCCTCCTTTAAAGGCCACAGGTACTGTTGATACCAAGACAACATTAAGGGGCCAACTCTCATCTCAAGCAACACTCAGGATCCTTCATCACTTCAAATTAGGATGGTGCTGCATGACTGACTCTGGCTTTTGAGATCCTGACATTCATGACAACTTGTACAGAGTCCTACCAGAAATACTGACCGTGTTTCTCTCCCTAAAATCTTTTCTTTAGCAGAAACATTAATTTAAGTGAAGGAAACCAGAAGTTTCTCTGCTCTTCAGGAGTGACAGGAGCTGTGTTGGTCAAAAAAAGGGCTTATTCCCTGCACTTTTCTCCAACAACCTGGTAGTCATGAGGTTGCAAGGATGTTTTTATCCCATTTAGGAGGTGGAAAGGTGTCAACTGGAGGATTTCTCAGAGCAGACTAGGTTACAATGTCGAGAGAAAGGAGAAGGCAGCCTATCAAATTGGGATGACATGGAAGGAGAGAGGGGGGGGGAAAAAGGAATCACTGCTGTAACATTCAACACAAAGGCCAAAGGAACACAAGTCATGCAATGTGAGTAGAAAAATCACCACTGAAGGAAGCACAGACACTAAAGAGACCAAGATTTACTCCAGTGCAGCAGCTATTTGGCACAGCTATAGAGAAACTATCAAAATTAAGACCCACTAGGCTCAGCTCAAACAGTCAGGAGGTTTCTGTTCCTGCTGTTTCGGTGAAATAAACAGATTAAAAGGTTGGAAAGTTACAGAAATGTGCATATTGAAAACAGCTAATTGCAGATTTTGCTTTGTGTAGTTACCAACACAAATGTTTACCACTTGCCAAAGTATTCCCATGCAAATATCACTACAGGATTTTTCAAATAACTCTGGCTGTGAGCTGAACCTGACTTTGGCTCCTCGTCCTCCTACCTGAGCACAGGCATACATCACTAACTTGTACAGTGATTTCCATGGAATAAACCACTTCAGAGGATTTAAACACCTCCCCACAATAATTCCCTTGTAAAGAAACAAAGTGGAAATCACCATCAACGTTATCTTCAACCCAAGAAACACAGAAAGCAAGAACCAAAGGAAAAAGAGCAGCGGGGTGGTGTAATGGATAAATATTATTTGTTTATTGCCCTGGAGGGACCTTGGCCCCAGCTACCCCAGAGGTTCCACCAGCATCTACCAGAAACAATTTGCTGCCTCATTTTTCAGATGATGTCAGAAGCCACTGGATCCAGCTGGACTTGGCTCCCAATAAAGTCTCTTAAGGGATATGTTGTGCTGCATGTCACTGGGGACAGGACACTCAATTTCCTTGATTAAAACACCTCATCAGGTCCCCATCTCTCTCCTTGGTAAGGGACAATCCACCAATTAACAGCAGTTCTGGAAGCCTACCTAAAACACTTGTGTCATATCTGCCAAAAAAAAAAAAAAACACACACAAAGAAAAAATTACAGGCAGATTTCTTTCTGATTCAAAGCTCAGTCATCAATTAAGCTGCTAAAAGACAATTGTAGTGTCTCTCTAGAAAGCCCTCAGTATCCAGGATTGCCAAGTAAGTTTAAGCATTTAACTCCACAGCAATATTTTCCAGCTTTTAAAAGCTCTAATCTAGTGGATTAGGAAGTCTGGGGAAAAAAAATTAAAAAAAAATTAACCAAGGGTTTTCTACATGGGGACAGAAGCAAGAAAGCAAAGCTAAATCAGGGCCACTTTGGTTCAGAGCACCTTAACTGAAGAATTACATCAGGCTTAGTATCATTGAAAATTCCAGAGGCTTAAATTCCATCCTGACACCACAGTTGATTCCTCACTCAAAATTAATTCATCATTAAAGATGACCCGCTGCCCTGAGACATCCAAAACTCATTACAAGCCATAGGAGCTGAATGCTGCAGGACTGAATTCAATCCTATGTTTAAGAGGTTTTTCCTTCAGGAAGGAGAAGCTCAAGTTGCAAGATTAGTCATGCTTACAAAAGCTCAGGGACAGCTCCACACACCCTGCTGAAAGGGAAAGCCCAGGCTGCACAGGGAGAGTGCTCCAGGCTCTCCAAGAAAGGAAAAAGCCTTGCCCTCAGCAAAAAAAGAGAAAACAGGATTTTAAAACCCCTTGGATATATTTGAACCATTAATAATGTTTTTTTCCCCTCTATCAAATACACCATTTAATCAACAGGTTTTTTTCCTTGCCTCATTTTTATTTTCTGTAGACATTCGTGTTTCACAAGTGCCACAAATCCCAGACAAATTACCAGTTAGAATACTCTGTGTGTGTAGATATATATAAATATATAAACTTTGAATTTCCATTCAAAATACTGTGTGTGTACATATGTATATATATATATATGTATATTTGAAATGAAGGCTGCAAATTTGCAAGCTCCTTTGTTACTGTGTTTTCCATCAGAATTATTAAGGTGAATTTGTCCCAAGGGAAAGCAAGGGTGGGTTTTGGTCGGTCTCCTTAACATCTGTTTTCTCTAATCATCCAAGTGTTTTTTCCAAAGCTTTACAGGGGAGGCACTGCATTCATTTCCCAGCCCTCTAGCAGCACTGGGAAGAAAGAGTACACAAGGACTTGAAAGAGACTCCAAGCTCAAACACCTCTAAAAGACAACACTTGACAAATCCACGCTGATATTTCATCAGTCCCCCACTGCCTGTCTCCTGCCTCGCTCCTTCACCTCAAAGGAAAGGGAAATTAATTACTCCAAAGCAAGGAAGGCTGGATGTGTCAGAGCTCCCAATGATATTCAGGATATTCAACTCCCACATCAATGTGCTCACAGACAAATCATCTCACAGCCAAAGAGGGTGGGGGGAGTAAAACACCCAATTTAAGACCAGATGAAGGCACTTGTTCTCTCCTTCAGGTAAGTGTAGCTCACTTCCCAATTACCTAATGAATAATTGCACCTAGAGGTGCTGTCACTCTGGATCCCTTCTTGCACTGCATTTTTATTTACTATATTATTAATTATATATTTTTATTTACTTACTCCAATGGGCTTAGATTTCCAGTTTTGGGATGTGTTTTTCCAAGTGTGGGGGATTACAGGAGAGACCAAGCCCTCGCACTCCCAATTTTTAGGCTAATGCCATTGCAGTTGGCAGGAGCTTTCACTAGAGGAGGCAGAGCTTACATTGATTTAAAACTAGTTGGCCACTGCAATCAGTAATTCCTGCACCACCTCCTCCCTTCAAGGAGGGCTGCCTTGGCCAGGAATACAAACAGGGTCTTTAAACAAAGTAAAGCTTCGATCCCAGCTGTGTGCTGGAGCACAGATACCACCCCTAGCAACAACTCCAGCCAGGATGAACTTTGCAAAACACTTGCCAAGCACTGGAGACAGGTTAAAAACCAAAAAAACAACAAATAAAAAAATGGGGTAATCATCTATCAATTCAAGTCACTTAAGAAGCAGACCAGCTCATCGCTGGCTTTGGGTTATCCCTTTTGACAGTTCAAAAAACTCCCAAACAGGATATTCAAGTAGGGCTGAGCAGCCAATCACAGGAAATTAATTTTATATTCTGCTAGAGGGAATGAGGCAGCTTCTTTCCAGCTGAGAGCACATAATTACTTGGCACCAACTGGCTCCATCCATCTCAGAAGCTACCACTGCACACGCACAGCCCCTTTTGGTAGGGCAAGTTCCTTTTTCCTTTGTCTCAAATCTATTGGTTGTCCAATTCTACCACCTGCCTGGAGAAATACAAGCTCCCAGGGGGATTTGAGGTTGCTATGACACAACAGCCTCAAATAATTTTGCAAAGCACCAACTCCAGCCACCAAGGACAGGACAAGGCAAGCACCACTGCACAGCCCAGGCCAGACAGGACCTCCAAAACACCTGGAGCTGTTCTCCTCTTTTACTCCAGCTTTAACAT
This sequence comes from Parus major, assembly GCF_001522545.3. Classification (NCBI taxonomy): domain Eukaryota; kingdom Metazoa; phylum Chordata; class Aves; order Passeriformes; family Paridae; genus Parus; species Parus major. The sequence goes on along the minus strand of NC_031775.1, from coordinate 1,867,164 downwards.
GGAACATTAAAGCTCAAATAGCTCTGGCAGAGTCTGGAAGGAAGGAAGGATATCTGTCCTTATCTAGGGATGTGACAAACGGATGGCAACCACAGCTTTTATCTCCCCAAAGCAGGATGGGCAAGTTAAAAACCCAAAAGGCCCCGTTCTTCACTGTCCAGGGAAGCTCAAGTGAGCCTACTCATCTGTTTTTATAAAATATTGTTCCACTGTAAGAAGGACCTCCTTTTATTCTTAATAAATGCTGTTATTGATGAGAATTATTATTATTAACAAGATGTGGCCAATGACAGCAATTTCTCATTATTCCACATATTGATTTCATTTCTAGAGCAAATTCCAAGCAAAACTCTGAGACTAAACATTTTTTCTTTTCAAGATGGAGACTCAAATAAGGTTTCCTGTCCAAGATAGTTAGAGATGTCATTCTTTTTCCAAGCTGCCTCTAATGAGTAATTTGAGGGGGAGGTTGTTTTTGTTTTGTTTTTAGAGTCACAACCAATGATGGCCTCTCTGTAAAGGAGAAAGAGGAATTCACAGCAAGTAGCTCTGGTGCCAATATTTCGAAAATAAGCAACTTGCATAATCTTAAAAGCATTTATATGGAAGCTCTCCTTCAGAAATAGGCTTTTGATGACACTGTGGTTTTGACAGCAAGATCCTTATATGGATTCAAACCGCACAAAACATTTTATACAGCAATGCTGATCACTGAGGACATGTTGAATGAATGAACAGAGGCCAGAACCAAAAGATCTGTGGAGGCCTTGGGGTTCCTAACTCGAAAGTTTCATACCAGGAATACCAGAGGACCTTGGCAGAGCTTTTGTTTTTATTTAGACACACGCAGTTTTCCCAAGAACAAGCTTCCTGCCAAAAGAGCTCTCAGCCAGGGATGCTCCCAGAGATCAGCAAGGAGTGACCGAGGATGAGGGGTTTGTGCTGTTCTGCAGAAACTGGACATCAGCCTCCAGAGAAACCCCCAGCACACATTTCCTGAGTATTTCTAATGGAAGCAAGATAAAGAAGAGTCATTTCTAAGAAGTGCCATTAGTGTGAACAGGGTGTTACATCAGTTAACCAGGCTGCAGTGAGACAGTGAGACAACAAAACCTTCATCTGCTAAAGCCACTCAGCACATTCCTCTGCACCTCATCTTTCCTTTTCCCTGGAGCCTTCTATCCATGGCAGGCTTCCTCTGCCTTTCCATGGCTGAGAACAACACAGAGCTGAGGAGAACAAACTTCTGGCAACAAACCCTAGGCAGCAGCCCCAGTATTTCAATTTCTCTGCAGCTTTAGGAGGAAAATGCAAGCTGAAGATTTGGTGTATTTATTATATAGCAGTTGAGCTTCCCAAACCTCCAGGGAGAAAACTAGCTGGAAAACATGAGCACAGGCACCAGGAAAACACTCAAAGTGCCTGTAGAGTTATGTACTGTAGCTGCTTGTGCTTCCCAGGGAAGCACAAGCTTTCCTGATGGGAAAATAGGACAGCATTCCCCTTGTTCCCAAGGGCTCGGAGCTCCTGTGCCATTCAAGGAGCCAGCACGGGGTTCCTGTAAAGCACACTGAGGAAAAAGGAAAGCTCAATGTATGTTTTGACAGGCCCTGAGCACAAGCTCTTTAAATGGTCAGAAATTAGGTAACAGAAAACTGTATCCAGAACTGTCTGGAGAACTTGTGGGTTTCCATTATATTTTTGTGCAACACGATATGAAGCTCCAGAGCAAGACTGCCATAATTAATTTCACTTGTCAACAGATAGATGTGGACATATCCCATCTCACTGAAATGAGAAATGTAATTTACATCTCCTTTGTCACCTGTTAAATCAGAGACTATGCATTAAGCAAGATTAAATTGTGTCATTTTTGCCAAAAGTAACATCATTATTATAACCACAGGGATTCGCAGAGGAAATCCATTCTCCACAGTTTGTTTTTTTTGCTGTGAAAATGATGCTAAGCATTTAAAAATTATCTATAATACGTAGGTGTTTTGCATAAACTTCCTTGCCTGGGTACCAAATTTGATTTGGAGAGCTCCAGCAGAGCTCAGTAGTAAAATCTGATAAATCTTTTCTGCCTATTCGAAGAATATTTGTATGTGTGGCAACCTCGTGCTGTCCTGTCTCAGTAAAACACCCAAAATCAACACTTGCTTCCCCCAAACCTGGAGCCCACCTCAGTCTGGGAGGTTTCTAGGAGCAGCAGAGGAGGAAGGAGAGCAAGGAGCAGGGATCCATGAAGTTAATTCAGCAGGATCCTCCTGGCTGGAAGCATCCGCAGCGCTCTTGGATTTTTATTTACAGTCGCTGCAGGAAGGCTGGACAGGAACAACACAAGTAACACAACTTCTGCCTCAGAAACCCAGAGGCAAAAAAAAAAAACCAGTCAGGAGCCTGCTCTGTCAATAATCTAGGAACAAAACTGAGGGATGGGAGCAGCTGTGGGTTCAGGCACTGTGCAGCACCATCACATCCCTACAACTTTTCTGTCTCTGAGACGACTCCATTACTCAGAAGTCTGGATCCATCTGTTCCCATCAGAGTGTAAAATGCTTTGCTGTGACCCCTGCACAGCTCCTTATTGCCACACACACCTGTTCTTCCTCTAGTCAGCCTTCCCATCACCCCAGCACAGTAACACACCCCAGGCCAGCTATAAAATACTTATATCAAAAGAAGAAAAGCACTCTCCAGCTGGCAACCGTAGCCTCACCGTTTAGTCCACATGAATTTCTAGGAAAGCACAGAAAGCAAAGGGTTTGAAATAGCTTCCCTACTTCCAAGGTGCTGCAAAGGAAAAAAAAAGTTTAAAAAAAACCAACAAACCTCCCACACAACTCTTCTGGCTGCTGCAAAATCCTGCTAAACCTGAGTTAGGCTGCAGCCAGTGGGGAGCACTGACAAGCCCTGCAGTGCTCCCAGCACAGCCTGTGCTTCTTGAGGACACTTCTTGAAGCATCCAGCCTGACAGCTCTGCTCCTCTGTCCAGCAGCCTGGTGACTGCCAGTAGTTATCATCCACCACAGCACCCTCAGACAGATCTCTGGCCTCTGCCAAAATACTGGAGACCTCTGAGGAGGGAGTAAAAATCAGACAGATTTGGGAAAGCCCAGTTGTCATGGGTGCAGGGGACAATAAGTAGGTAAATAACCCACCCAGGAGCATCAGCTTAGCGGGTCAGACTCTGGTACAGCCAGGGCGTTCATGGCAATGCTCCCTCTGATTCCCCATGGGCTTTTTAAGCTCTAAATACCATTTTTTCTCAAAGATTATGGCAATAGAAGGGGGGGGGGGGAATAAACAGCAGCACTGAAAACAAGAAATTACAGTCATGTATTAATAATTGTACCAAAACTCTCACCCATCACACGAGGAAAGTATGTTTGGATCCTGTCTTGTATTTCAGGAACCCCTCTGTTGCAGCTTTGGTAAACCTTGATGGAACCTCCAACAAAAGCAGGAAACCAAAGACAATAAAAAACTTCTCTCAAGTCATTAATACCTACTATCCCCCACTGTCTGTTCAAAGTACACAAGGGGAAGATAACACCAACCTGGAAAAAAAAACAAACCCAAACCAACCCACACAAGTCTGAACAGCCTCACACTATTTACAGACACACAAATCTCTTTGCACATTGAGAAAAGTCTCTGATTTTGGTACATTTGCAAGGGGCTGTAGGAGGCTAAGGTTGGACATAATCCTGCCTGCCCTTCCCATCCTGTAGACCTGAGGAGAAGCTCAGGCTCACCTGAGATCACTGCTATTATATAGACTACTATATTATATATGTCTAACCCTGATCTTCATTAAAAAACTACTAAAATATCCCTTTTTATTACACTCAGATTTATACACGTTTCCAGGGGCAGGGAAAAAAAACCAGACAATTTTTTCACAGGTATAAACACCCTGCCCAGGATCAGCAAAGATCTACAGACCTCAAAATCCCAAGGAATAATTGACTGGTGCAGTCCTAACAAGTGCACAACCACAAGTATTTGCCATCACCTTCCTCCACATGTTTACCTGCAAACAAATTGGGCATTGAAATTAAAGTATGGAGCAGGTGAGCTTGGTTCAATCAGCTTTATAACAGGTACTTGGAATCTGTTCTCCAGAGCATGCTGCCAGGTTTATGTGCATATTTAACATTAAAATTGTGTGGTTTTGCAGGTAAGAAACACAGTTCACACACCAATGCCAAAGTGATTCTTAGTTTATGAAGATATGGATCAAGTTTTCCCAAGTTTAGCCTTTGGAGGAAATGAACTTGGGGGAAGCCTAAAGGAACTAAGTTGCACTTATTAAAAAACCACTCCATCTGCTTCCTGGTGAAACATTTCCCTCTCCAGAGATTGCCATGTGAATTGTGTTTATCACCTGAAAAATCACACAACTTTTTGACCATTTTTGAACAGGTCTGATTCAGTCTGTGCTGAGGGTTTTAGTGGTTTGTTGTTTTTTTTTTTTCCCTCCCTGCTACACGCCTGTCAAACTGAGCAAGGTGCTCACTTTGACCTGAATAAAGAAAACTGAGTCACAGCTGAAAAAGGCAACATTCCTCATCTGCACTTATCCCACCCCATCAGGGATTCCAGCCTTAAACACCTCGGTAAGGAAAGAAAGAAAACCTCTCATGTTTGTAAACCCCACATTACCCATTCAAAACACAAATGTTGTTTTACTTGTGCCAAAACAGACTAAGGAAGAAGAAAACCACTGTGCACCTGTAATGCCAAACCCCAGACAAACACTAGGACAGCACCTGCAGTTTTTTACCAAGAACCTTTCTCTTAATCCAGCTCACACATTCATAATCCCATCTAGTGCCAAAATCTACCACAAAAGCAAGGTAGAGAACAGGTTATTCACCAAAGCATGGTGGTGGGGTTTTGTTTTGTTTTTTAAATCATTCATAACAATTTCACTGAACAGAACTTGTCCCAGATACTTGACCTGCTACAGAATACCAGCCAACTCCCTTCTCAATCAAACAGCCCACAAACCTAGGAATAAATCCACCTTAAGACAAGGCAAAAGCATTAAGTCCATCAGATATTTGAGACTATTTCTTGCAGTCTGAGATAGGAGCAGACAAACTATAAGAGACACACCACCTGAGAGCATCTTCATGAATTCCACCCCTAACACTTGAACTGGTGAGAGAGGAGACAGAGGGTCACACTGAAGCTTCTGTGTTTCCACAGGCTGAAGTGGGCACAAAAATGATTTTCTGCTCAGCCACAATGGCACAGAACCGAGCAAGAGACTCCCAGTTATCCAAAATGCACAGCTGGTATATAAATACAGGCCCTACCTACAATTTCAGGCTATCAACAAAACCACAAGAGAGGGATGTGCCAGCAGCAAAGGCAGCTCAGGAGGGGGCAGGTAGGATTAATTGTCATAGTACTCAGAGGTTCTACAAACAGCAAATACTCATCCAATAATGCCGTGAATGTAAATCCATCCTCCTGCACCAGTCCTCCTGCTCTTGCTGTTTATAGCCTCCAGCAGAAGCCGTGGAGCTATAAAAGAACTCCCTCATTACCACCTGCTCAGCCTTCAGTAAACTCCATCTTTTCAGAAGAGGAAAGACAAATCCACCCCAAGAAGGTACATCTTGCCAAACTGTGAGATATTCCAACAAAACTGTTTCACCCCGGAGAATGCAACTGTGCCTGGGCTAAAGGCAGAGAAAGGAAAAGAGGAGTCAGTCCTGAACGAGGAAAGGGGGATTTATTTGCCATTATATTATTTTTCATTGGAAAAAAAAATAAATTGCAGACTGTCATCATCTGTCAGGTCAAACACGAGGAAGGTGGATGGCTTGATTGGTAAAACCCAGGGTGCTGTAACCCAAGATGATTTTCTGCCCAGCAAACACTCCTAGCTCGGAAAAAATCCCAATTACTTTCTCCTGAATTGAAACAAAAAATGTGGTGTTTTGACAGTCCTTCAGAGGAGCAGACCATCAGCTGCTTTCAGTGATCAGAAGCTTAAAAGCCATCTAAGGCACTGTTACAGACTGAAGAGGGACAATTATAATGATAATTCCCCTGAATCTGTCTAAATGCCTACAAAAGGAACACTTTAAATAAAAGCTTTCACTTGGGCAAATATCCAGCCAGCTCCCCAGCAAGACAGAGCTCTAAAAAACAATTTCATGATGAATCTGAATTGTTAGGCTTAAAGATTTTCCTGCACACTTAAAATCCCTCATGCAAAAAGTCAGAGGCCTATGATGAAATGAACTGGTCTCCATATCGACCTCCTTCAGAAATGCCACAACAATTTCCCTTATCAGCAGATAATGAAAAACCTATAAACTTCCCATCTAAACCATAATAATTCATACTGCCTTTTCTATTACTACTCAAAAATGTATCAGTCATTGCTAACCTTAAACAGATGCAGATTAATGCTTGTTTTTTTGAACAAATCCCATCTATTTTCTCCCAAATTATTTCTCAGCCACGCTTCCCAATTAACAGGAGGATACATCCAGCATAGTCAAAACCCTTTTGGATTTAGGTGCAATTTTTCAAGTTATTCTCTGGCCACATTCCCAGCTCCACCTTTGATGGAACTTTAAGAACAGGTATTTTCTTTTACCCTTTTATATGTTTAATGTAAGAAGTTCATTACCATGAACAGACATTAAAACTTGAACCAATGATGATATTCAACACCTCTTAACACATCTCCAAGAGCTGAAAATCTTTAACACCCAAGACTTCCAGTTTTTTATTTTCATGCTGGTAGACAAAAGGGTAAATATCAGGATGATAAAATAGAGAAGAGAGGAACAAAAAGATGCCTGCAGAGAACAAGCAACATGACAGGGGTGGAAGTCATGAAGAACCTCATTAGTCAAGCAGGAGTTTAATTAAACTGTGAAAAAATCAGCATTGCCCAACTCCAAAATACAATTACCTGGAAATATCCAGCCAGAACTCAGGCATTTCAAGACAAATAAAGATTTACAAAGCCTTAAGCAACCTGAGGTGCTTGAATCCAGCCATGCTCCAAAAAGATGGAAGCTGCCAAGCTGCAAGGACTCCCTGCAACAAAAAACCACCCAGTCATTCCCAACAACTGTTCAGGTTTACTGCTCATTAATAGCCATAAGGAAAAATTGCAAAATTTTACCTCCTTCCAGCTTGAACACAGAAATCAAAGTCTCTTAACTTCCTTCAAGCTGATCCAATTCTTCAATCTAAAAGTTCCCAATGGAAAACCCCACTGGAGTTTTACTTTTTTTTTTTTTTAAAAAAAAGAAGGGTTTAAACTTTTTTCCAAAAGGGTTTTTTAACTTTTTTAGTTAAAGTTATCCCCAGGGCAAAAAACAAATGACCACCACCCAGCCCTGAACAGGACTTTTAACCCATCAGGTGTGATTAGTTTACCATTTCTTTGCCCATCAGAAGATGATTAGCCCCAGCTGAATGTCTTAATTGGAAGCAATTTCAGCTAAGGAGTTGGCCGTGGTAACTTTTCCAAACCACACCACCACCCCAGTGGTACCTGGATTTATCCCAGCATCTTTTAGACTTCCAATCTGCCTGTGACCTGGAGTTTTCACTCCCCCTAATTCTCACATGGTCACACTGCCACCAGAATCACTCAGGTGCTCTGTGCCATGCTCATGCTTGGCAAAAGGAGGAAAAGGAAACCTATTCCATGAGCCCATTTTGAGGAGGGAATATCCCCACACCTAATTAAATCACCAATGTACACCTGCAGTAACACAAAGTCCCAGGGGCTCACTCAGGCAGCAAACCCTGGAATTTTGGTGGCATTACACAGACACTTCCAAGAAATCCACACATCATTATCTTGCAAAGAGAATTTTACCAATTTTAGTGTTGTTGAAACAGGCAACTCTGGTACTCCAACAACAGGAAGGGCTCCTCTTGTTCAGGTGATTAAATCTGTATGTAAATTCATTAACTCTTCCTATACAAAATTAACATTCAGTATGAGACAAGCTCATAGAAGACCTGGATGTTCATACTTTTGCTGATAAAAATATTCCTGCTGCAGCAGCCCTACTCCTGCTTGGTAAATACTTTAAGGCCCCACATAGGCTGGCATGGAAAAAAACAAGATACATATAGCTTCAGCTTTAGTCAACTTGAATTTTGTCATGAGAAAAGCAACTTGACATTTGAAGAAAGCCTTACACAAAACATCTGCTAGTGACAATTGTTTAGACTTCTGTCTCTAGGAAAAAGCCAGATGATCCTGCCCACATGATTTCCTTGAAAAGGCGACAGCAGAATTTTAATATTGACCTCTTAGTTAGCTTGAAAAGAATAAAACTGACTTTGTACACAAAAAGAAGGCATTTTTTATCACCATATCCAGTGCCCTGTCACACACAGTCCAAGCAGCAAATATTTGTGTGTCTTCACCTTTATTTGCTTTATCCAACCACTTGCATACTTAAAAAAGCATTTCTTTGTCCTTTACCAATATAAAAGGCTCATTCTGGTCTAAGTACACACATAACCAAGACACCAAGCTGGCTGTAAACCTTCCCAGTTTTCTGAAATGAATTGAGATATTTTTCATGGAGTTACTACTAAATTATAAACAAGGATAAGAGGCACCAAAAACATCCTGATGTAGTTTTCAACTTTGTCAGGTGCTCCCTTTGAGTTGTGAGGAAAGGATGGAGAAGAAAACAAGGTTTGTAAGGCAAAAACCTCACTTCCCCCTGGTGTATCCTGGGGCTAAGTGGTACATTCTCTCTCCACAAAGAAGTTTACGTTCATGACACACATCCCAAACTCTGGCCCTACACACAGAGATGGGAAGACTGGAAATGCAAGATAATTACAGCACATTAATTCCAGCAGAGCCCCAAAGCTCTCCAGGCAGAAATCAGAGGGGTCACTCAGCACACGCTCCACGCTGAGGAAAACAGAACTGAGGTGGCAGCAGGGGAGAGAGGGATGCTCTCCCATCTCCTTTTTACTCTGTTCACCACTCTCACCTGGGCCCCCAAACCTTCCTCATCCCCCCTAATGGGCACAAAGCCTCTCCAGCCCCCAGGTCAGGTGGGAATCATCCCTTCAAACCCACCAGGGTGGGGCTGTCATCCACTGCCCTGCTGGTTCTGCCTGGACACAAAATTCCCCCCCTTTTGTGGGACCATTGTGCATCCCCTTGTTAATTGTTTTTAAAGCCAAATCCCTAGATACAGGCTGGGAGAGCTGGGGATATTCAGCCTGGAGAAGAAAATGCCCCAGGGAAACCTGGAGTTCCTTGCAGCACCTTAAAGAAGGGGTTATAAAAAAGAGGGAGAGTGACTTTCTACAACTGCATGGAGCAAGAGGACAAGGGGGAATAGCTTCAAACTGACAGAGGAGAGATTTAGATGGGATATTGGGAAGGAATTGTTCCCTGTGAGGGTGGGCAGGCCCTGGCACAGGGTGCCCAGAGCAGCTGTGGCTGCCCCTGGATCCCTGGAAGTGTCCAAGGCCAGGTTGGATGGGGCTTGGAGCAGCCTGGGACAGTGGGATCCTGCCTATAAAAGGGGATAGATTGGGATGGGTTTTAAGGTCTCTTCCAACCCAGACCATTCTGGGATTCTGTGGTATATTAGCCAAGCTGTTAATTGGTTTAATCTCTATCCTAACACTTGTGGATTTTTTGCCTTAAAACATCAAAACTCGGTAAATAAATGTTTTCTAGACGGCACACAGAGAAAATTCCCAGTTAAATACCGCAGTGGCAGATGAGGCACACAATATCAGAAGAGACAAACTGCCCTCCTTGGAGGTGCTGGAAAGGAGGGATAGCTTCCCCAGGCAGTAAGCAGCTCTGCCCTTCAAGCTGCCTGCTTTTTTTCCTCAAGCACACAAAAATTGCCTCCTTTTCTGCAGCAGCAGCAACCACCCCCGGCATCACTCCCTCGCATACAAATCGAGCTCTAACCCTGGTGCTCCCGAAACACAGCCCCAAGTGCAGATCTGACACCACACAGACACTTCCAAAAGCTCAGGAATGTGATAGTACATTGGAATAGGTCATTATTTTTTATGGCCCTGCTGCAGAAGTGGAATTTTTATGGCTGGTATTATCAGTGGAAGGAAAACTGCTCTGAAAACACAGTCGTATATTAAGTGTTATGTATCTGTACAGAGTAAATGTAACATTAATTACATTTTTTTTCCCATTTAGTGGCATTAAATCCATTCCTACTTATCCCCCAGGAAGCCACATAAGCTGCATTAAGACACCCAGTCCCCGAGCAGCCCAGTGTCCATCTGTCTGCAGGATCCCAGAGTCAGGGATGCTCACCAGCTAAACTTCATTCTTCACAGCTCACACTTGCAACAGGAACTCTGCAATCCCAAAGAGGGTTTCCAAATGGGAACAAATAGCAGCAAGTTCAATGTCAGAGGCCAGAAATCCTCCAAGAGGTCCAAACAGCCCTTTCTTTTCTTTGCAAGGGACTCACCATCACCACTCAAAGGGCAGCGATTCTTAGAAATTAAATATTTACTCACAAAAAACCTGAGAGAATCCCCACAGCTGCCTCAGCCCTCCCTGAAAATCTCCTCTGCACCCAGACAAGGGAGGATTCATAAGGATAAATCATCTGCTTGCACAGGAACTGCAGAAATTCCTTCCTCTGAAGCCTCTCTGCCAGCAGCGACTACGGAGTTACCCCGGGGCAGCCCTGCAGCTCTTGCTTCCCAATCCATGCTGACTCCTCCTGGAGAACAACCAGCTGCTCCTTCTGCACACCTTTACTGACAGAGGAACACAAAAACACCGGGTTTTGCCATCCTCCAACCCCAACATTAACTTTTCCCACAATAAACAGGTAGAAATCAGAGCATCCTACAACTGCAAGCACAAAATTGATGAGGTTGTGTATGGACCAGTGTCTTCAGTTTCGTGATGGATGCCTGGCAAAGCAGCTCTTTGCCAAAAAACACACCTGAGGAAACCAAGAGAGGCCAAAAAAGATTCATGGTGGCCCTAAAACTCAAAAAGTAGAAGTAATTTTCCAGTCTCAACTGTGAAGCAAAATGTAAAGCAACTCTGAATTTAGAAAACAACAAGAAAGCTGGAAATATTTTGATGCTGAAGCTCTGCTCAGTTCACTGCCTGGGATTTGTTATCCATTTAAACCTGTACTCTGCCAGATTACTGTCTCACTGACAGTAATTCCAGATTATTTTTCTAAACTGGGATAATCTTAACACAAGCACAGTAAAGAGAAGATGTTTGAAAATCAGTTATCTTCAAAGCTATCTTTTAAAAATGAGTTGCAACCTATTCTGAGTGAAAACTGCCCCCAGAAGTCTGAGATTCCCCCAAAACCTCCCAGTGGGAGGAATTAAGAGCATAGGAATGTAGGAATTAAGAGTGGAAGCAACAATTTGGTCCAAAAATTATCATCAGTCAAAGGTCCAAAGGCAATGATTCAACCAACTGTGCTCTAAAACACGGATGTTTAATTTTTGCTATTTCACTTGCATTCTCTTACAAATTTTTGCTAGCTTTTGATGAAAAAATTCATTTGTAGAAATGTAAAACCGTGCAGAGAGGGATTAACAGCTCGTGCTGGATGAAGTGGACATTTTACACCTCTACAAATTCCACTTGGGTTTGTGCTTTAGAAACTAAACTTGGTGGAAGACAGAAGAAAAGGGAGAGGACAGGGAGAAAGTTCTTCACCACTGGAGGCTCTGGAGTGCTAAATCAGCACATCACATAAAATTAATCTTGCTGGCCACCGCTACTTAGCCCTACTAAGAAAAAAAAAGAAACTAGCAGCTTCAGCAGCAAAGTGGCACACATTTTATTCAACTTTATTATTCTAAATCCTACCTGAAATATTACTTAAAAGCTTTTCTATAAAGGAAATACTTCATGAACACCAGCTGGACAAAAAGCAGATGATTTGCACTCTCACAGGAGGCCATCCTGAAGGCAAACATTCCCATCTCCTCTCTCCTGGACACAAGAGTTAATACACTGTGTCCAACCTCTGAGCTTTGTAGCTCCACACTAATTACTGCAGAGAGAGAAAGAAAATTGATGGCTGGTCAGAGCTGTGGGCAGAAATGAAGCAAGTGTCTCGTCAGAGCCTGGTTATTCTTCTCCTGTCAGATTCTCTACCTGGAAAAGCCACATCCCAACTAAAGCTGCAAACAGCAATCATAACTGTTAAGACTTTTTATTGAGGTTGTGCTCCTTCAGTCTCTTGTGAAAAAGCGCAATTAATACCCCCAAAATGACTTGGTAGTCTTGTTCTTACAGGAAGGATGAGGGGAGGGGGAAAAAAAAAAGCCCTATTGCAAGATGAAAGCCTTGGCACAGGGGAAAAAAAAACTGTGTTTATCACTATGGGTATGCTATTAAACAGGGAGGGGAAAGTAACCTTGCAGCAACAGCATTAGAAATACCAAGGGATGGGCAAGAATGACATCTCTGCACCAAAATTCCCAGAATATAAATCAGAAATACAGGAGAAGTCGCCCACATGTGCCTGTATTTCCTGTAATTCCTGTGCTTATTACAATAACAGCAATAGATGGCAAAGAGGAATATGAACAGGTGACAACAGCTCGAGCACATCCTATTTTTCATCTACTTCCTTCCCACTCCCACTATTTTTGATTTGCAAATAACATTTTTAACAGATGTTGTTTTATTTTTATATATTTTTTATATTTTTTTTATATTTTTATATTTGCCTATTTTTATAGGCCTGCAATTGTCCTTTCCCTTGATTTTGGGAAATAACCACCTTCCCAGGGAATAAGTGGGATTTACTCACACGGATCAAGCAAGTTACTGAGTTGACTCTGAATATCACACAACTTGAACTTCATTAACTGATTTCAAAAACATGAAGCTATTATATTTAAAGTGTCCTTTCAACTTGTGTGATTCTCTTCAGACCAACAAGGAAATAGGCAGATATTTTTCACAGCAAGAGCTGGAAGGGTTTTGCACTCAGGTAATGCGCAATAAATCCAAATTTCTCTACCAAGAAGTCGTATGGATTTCTCTCATGTTTATGTACGAGCTCTTCATGCATCTCAAACAGCCAAGAGAAGTTGAAGGACTCAGCAAAACACCAGAGCAGTAGGAGGAAGATACAGTAACAGCAGCAACAAAAATAAAAAGATGGGGTTTTTTTCAATTTTGACTGTTACATTTCTTCAGAAACCAGACTGAGGTCAATCTGGTCATGGGAAAAGCCTCACATAAGTCAGTGATCAGCAGGACTGAAAATTAATATTAAGGTTAAGGCAGCACAGAGATGAAATCAGAGCTGGAGAACTGCAGCTATAAACACAACCTGTAAAACTCAAGTTTAATCATTTAGGGTTAAATAAGTTTCATGCATATTACTGCCAGTGGTCAGCCAAGCTGTTCTCTACCAGCTCAGTTATTTATAGCTATTAAATAACTGTATTAAAGTGTTCCAGAGAATGCTTTTTCCAAGGCAAATCATGGCCAAAATAATACACATTTTAAACTACTCATGGTAAAAAAAAGGGAAATACACTTGAGATCCGAATTAGCCTAACCTAAAAACAACTCTTGGGATGCCAGTTGGTATTATAAAAATGGAAAGCCTGACAATAGAAGGTTGAAAGCTTTACTATTCTTTTTTTATTAGTTTTCTTTAAAATAGAGGCAGGGCTTTGAGGGGTGTTCAGTGGAGAGGAGGTAAGTGCTGGATTAACTTTTTAGCCGAGGAAATTGAGAAAACGTGGACTTGACACACAGCCAGTGGGGTCTCCACGTCCTCGGTGGGATGGCACGGCCAGGGCAGGAACCCAGCTTGATGCTGGAGCCCACAGGCCACGTATTTCCACATTCCCAAGGCTGCAAGGAAGCTTGGAAGCGTTTTATGAGTCAGAATCCTGCCTGGAGCATCGTCAGCTCCTGAAGGAGGCAAGCAGAGCTCCTGCAGTGCCGTGGAACCCGTGCACCGGCTGCTGCGGATAGTGGAGATATCCCGGTGATCCGCCTGTCGCACGGCGACGTGGACTCCATCCGAGCGGGAAATCCACACAAATTATGTAAATACTGCCCTGAAAACTACTGTGGTACTTTGACATTGTAATTCCAAGAACAAACAGCCCTCTCTGGTGCACTCTATTATATAAAATGTCAGGCTAATCATAGCAATTCAGCTTTATGAGTGTTGCCAAATGTCCTAAACGGGAGAAAAAACCAGGAGTTACGGTGTTGAGGATGAGTCAGTTACACACCTACACCTCTACAAAAGGACAAATAAAGAAATTAATTACATCTGACTGACCACAACAACAAACAGCTCCTCGGGAACACAGAGTGCCTGCTTTAAATCCCAAAAACCACACTGCTCTAGGCATGGGTGTTCCTGTCTCCTCCTTTCCACTGAAACTGGAATAACTCAGGGAACAACCTCGAGGAGCACGACTGCATCAAACTGGAGTCTGATAATTGTTCCAAAAAAGCCCAAATCTCTCTTCTGAGCCACCAGGAGCAGGTTGTTTTTTTTTTTTACTTCCATGAAGAAGTAGGTCATGAAAGCAGCAGCTCCACCAAACTCCCTGCCCCAGATCCAGAGCCCTGTGTGCTCCACACAAACTGGAGCTGTGTGTTAGCAGTGGGAGAGGGGAGAGCATCCTGCAGAGTGTGTACCACTGACTGCAAATGGAAAAAAAAAAACCACAATTCAGCACAAGCAAAGGAGCTGCTGTGCAGAGAAAAACTGAATGGCCTGCAAGGACAGCCACCAGAAACAACCCACCTTTAGGGAAAGATGAAAAAAATAAAACAACATCTGTTAAAAATGTTATTTACAAAACAATTCATTTCACAAGTGCCTGCATAGTATCAATGCTCTTCTCAAAATCCTGACTTCCTTGCCAGCTCAAAAAAAACATATCTGAGCAGTGTCATATCCTGCCCTGCTCAATCTAGCTCAATAACGAGGTGCTTTGTGAAACTGTTTGTTTAAAATTACTCTCTGGAGCGCCAAATGCCAAGAGGAAATATGGAAATGGTCACTCCCACACACACGAGTGAGTGGCTGATTCAAAACCGTGATCTGTTTTCCATGAGAACATGCGTGAACCTGACTCACGGTCTTTGTCTGGGGATAAAATTATCCTTAAAATAAAATTCATCTCGGCACTCTTCAGCTTGGTGGTCAGAGAAATCCGTGGCTTTTTGGCTTCAGACCAAAGCTCTGTTTTGGGACCGTTGTTACTTAGCAATCACAGCATCACCCAGCCGAGCAACGAGGAACGGATGTCTCAGCTCTTGGGGTGGTTTCCCTCCCTCCCTCCCTCCCAACACCACGGTTTCCAGCTTCAAAAACAACAACAGTCCTCTCAACAACAACAGTCAGGGCACTGACCACAGCCTGAATAAAAGCCACGCTCAGGAATTCTCTAGGCAGCTCATGAAACATAAGGATAGCTCATCTTGAGTTTCTCATCTTGGGAAAGGAAAAAATTTTAATATATGCCCTTAATTCAGAAGGGAGTTTCTGGAGCTGGTTTCATTACTAGCAATATGCACTGCTCGTGAAACAATTCTTCTCTCTTAACAGAGATGCTGGATTTGGTTCCCTTGAATCCCTTACACTGAAACCCAAGGGAAGGATCCTATCTCCACTTAAATGCAACACCCCCAGCCTCGGAAGAAACCACACAGCGCCGTACGAGTGCAATTATCCAATCCACTCAATATTTAGACAATGAAATTTCTGTTGTCACTGCCTCAGGAACAAGTCCCTGGATAACAGGAATATCCTTGCAGCAAGCAGGAGGCTCCCGCTGGAGCCCTCATGCATCACAAACATGCCAGGCTCCACCACTCGACCAAACCTTCAACTTACACTTTCCCCCTCTGCAGGAAGCCAAGAGGATTTCCCAAGTCACATGATAAATCAGGGCATTTTCATTCCAAAAAAGGAATCACATTTTTCTCCCCCTGGGAAATCTCTGCAGTTTTTCAGCTCACTGTTATTTCAGGGAGAAAATAACTTTTGCTGCCAGCTTTCCCTCCCATCTTCCCCCCCCAGGAAGCTTTGTGATGTTTGGGACAGGCTTCCAATTAATTTAAATGACTATTAAAAGGTTGCTGCTGCACTGCATATTCAGTGTGTGAGTTTTGTCTAGAAGCAGAAAGCATGAGCGGGACGTGGGATATCAAATTATTCTCACAGGCAAGCATGAATAATGACAGAACAGTATTCATGCAGGAAAATTTGTATAGAAAAAACCATCAGCCAGACCCCAGATATTTCTTTTTAACACACAAGTTAAAAAAAAAAAATCCCACATCACTCCTGTGCTATCTTGAGCAGCCCATTTTCTCTTAATATCCTCATTTGTCAGAGCAGTACTTAAAATTGTCATTTTTGGAGTTGCTTTGCCAGGCAGAAAACTCATTCTCACTTAAGTCCAAACATCTAAGAAAAATGAGGAGGCTAAATTATGAGGATGGATTTTTAAAGAATGGTTGAAATGGAATGACTAACTATTTCCTCTTACAATAATCTGTCACAACTAATTTCCTTCCTATTCTGAATCCATCTCACAACCTCCACCCTGGCCAGCAAACATCTTTTTGCTGTTCCTTCCACAGGTTTCAGCTGCCAATCCAAAAGAGCTCAGCATCATCAGGAGTCAGTTTGGGCAGAGGAAAACAAGGGTTTAAGACAAGACTGACAGAGCACACGACTGACAATCACCCAGAGCTGGTTTTTATGGTGATTCCACCCTCGTAGATCTTTCACAAGTTACATATTTGAGTGAAATTCGAGTTTTAATTATTCCAACGGGCAGTGTCAGAGATTGAGAGTTTCCACATTGCACAGCAGCCCTTTCCTCCTGGGGAAGCCAACAAAAGCAAATTGCTGAAATGAGCTCTCCATTTCCTAATTCCTTAAGAGCTGCCAAGAATGCAGAAGAAGATAGTGGACACGCTCTGTGTTTTACATGAGACAAAAACCATACCCCACAGGCTTGTCCTGCGGGAAACTAATTCCACATCACACTCAAGTGCAGCATATTTTCATCTTCATTAAGATGACATCTCATTCTGATGACCAATTGAGACCTTAATAACAGGGAGCAAACCCTTTGCAGAATCTTTAATAGCAGAAGCACAAGTAATTTCATTTTCAGCATTAAATACTCGAGGACAAAATAGCCCTTAAAGCCTGATTGCTGTAGTTTGCACTGGTAAAGTGAAAACACAATGAAATGCCCTCCAGCAATATCCCAGGTGGTCTCTCACCCCAAGAGCACTTCAGAAATAAGAAGTATGTCCCCATGGTGAGCACACAGAGCACAGCTTCATCTAGTTTCAATAAATTTCAAATTTTTCTAGTACAGTCCCTCATCCTACCAGAAGCCACAGAAGTAGAAAGCAGCAAGTTGGGATTTTAGGAAGAGCGGCTGACCACTGCAATTAATGAAGAATTATTTAAAAACAAAACAAAACAAAACAAACAGCCACCCAAATCTAAAACAATTTCTACGTTTCCCCAGACCTACAATCAGAAGAATAATTTAAATTGCATATTTGAGTCAGCTCAATGCTATTTTATCGAATGGCAAACTGGTGACTCATAGCACAAATCAGAAATTAAGTCATAAAAGTTACGTTGCAACCTCCTGACAGAACATTTCCTCCTTAAGATGAGTCTTAAAACAGCTTTAGAAAAAGAACAACTTTTTTTCTTCTTCTCTTTCCAAGACTTGGCTCTGGTCAGGAGAGATATACCCCTCCTGAGCACAGCTGTGAAAAATTCCCATTGTGGAAAAATAATTTCCCTGCACCTTTTGTATTAGTGACAGCATCAACTTGATCATGACTGCAACTTCCTTTTCCATCACAGACCCTACATTTAAAATCCTTATTATTCCCCTTATTATATGGGCTAAATAAGAAATAAAAAGCAGTAATATCATCAAATAACTGTCAAAAAAATCCCAAACAACCCAAACCAACATCTAGTCCTCGTATTGTGCTCCTCTTTCACACAGAGAGAGCACTGAAAGTGTGTTCTCTGACTTTAGCCACTTTCATACATCCAAATATATTTGCTGGTCATCCCCTTTGAAGCCTTAGCTCGTGAAAGAATTAAAAAAAAAATAAAAAAATAAAACACAGCTTTTCAATCATTCCTTGGAAAATCACAATCAGCAGTATGCCAGGTCAGCAGTGCAGTTAATTAAACAAGTCTGCCAGCTTCCATCCTCAGCAAAAACACACCCCACAGTCTTCCAAACCTCACCATCCCTGCAGCCACCCCTGAGCTCTGAGAATGCCAAGCTCCACCTGACAATTTGCTTCAAGAGCTGGGCTACAACTTCTCTGCAAGTCGAGGCTGCATAAGGAAAAAAAACCCACTAAATAGACATTGCATCTATGCTGAATAAAGGGATGTCCCCTGCATCCTCCTCTTGAGGCTTATCCCATCTCTGCTTGGCACAGAGCAGGATCTTTGCAGGATACACTCTTCACCACATCCTCAAACCTGGCCCACCTGCACCGAAATCCTACCTGGCCTGGAGGATGGATCAGCACAAGTAACCCCCCTCCTCATCTGGAGCAGAAAGAAAAGCCTGCAGGGTGTCCAATACCTGCTCAAAATCTGGCTGTGGCTCAGTTGGGTTCAGTTTTTCCTTCTTAGGCTTGGAAGAAGGCACTAGAAGTCAATATTGCTGATTTGCCCAGAAGTGCCAGGATGAACCACCACAGCAATGCCACACATACAGCCAAGTCCTTGATTTTCCGTAGGTATTTTTGCACCAGCTGACTACATTCCAATCCAACATAACCCAACCCCTGGAGACAGGCACCAGGAAACACAGTAACAGGAGCCTCTACTCTCTGCAGGAAAAAAGCCATGAGGAAGGATTTAGGCATTCAACACACAAAAGGAGAACATTTTATTTAAGTATTTTGTCTGTCTCCACATCATTGAAAACTCTTTATAGCTTGCTTCCTCGTGAAGCTTTTCCAGGCCTGCTTCCCAGCCCCACTACACCTCAGCCCTTGGGAAGCTGATCATTTCCTTCTTCTTGCTTATCCCTACTCCAGGATTAATGAATGAACTTCTCATTCAGGTTTCTTGCGTCCCCCTCCCCAGATCTCTCACCCCTTGTGATCCTGTTAGGGACAGAACGCAAAGACTCGAGGTCTTCTCCCTAAGGGATTGTTCCTGTGGGAACATCTCCATGCTGAGCCCACTGAGCTTTCCCAGCTCCCTCAGGTTTCAGAACTCTCAAGCAAGCTGTGAATACTTTATTCAAGCCCTGTGTCTCCCAGTACGAATGTACTCCCAAATGTTCCTTCATAATCCAAGTATTTGTTCACGAGCAGGGACGTCTCGCCCTCTCTCCCTTTTGGTGTTATCCAAACCTCCTCCTCTGTCCTTCACCCATCTGGAGGAGCTTTTTGTTTGTTTTACAGCACTGTCCTCTCACAGCAATCTGGTCTACCTCTTCCAGCATTACTTATATTGCTTTTGAGAGAACTCATCCGTAAGACCATTTAGCATTTCCAGCCTGTTTCAAAGAAAGCCCATTTTATTTATCCCCTCTGCAAGAATCCAACCATCCTGAGAAATATCCAAGTGGAATTGATGGCACTAAAAACAACATTGCTCAGACACACCTGATATAATCACTCTATTAATTACACTCATATTATACAAACTCTTCCCAAGTCCTTCTTCATATAATCTACGGTCTCAGCAAGCTTGTACATCCCAGTCCCATCACAGAGCAGGATCGATTCTTCATCAGCCATAACTGATTGGTGCGAGCCTAACCTGTCCCAACCACTTCTGATAACAAAGACTGAACAGGCTTCCAGGAAATAATTCAGCATTTCACTGCTCTCACTGTCAGTAAAGATTCCCAGCACTCAGCCAAGCCCCTCTGCTCACACTGTGAACCCATTATTTCTCCCACCCGACATGGATTTGTCTGATTTTCTGCTTCCTCTTTGCAGCAACACCTCCATTCCTCCAATTTCCTCTTTATAATGAAGCGCTCCAGTTCTTTTAATTTTTCCTTGGAGATCATTTATTCCAGGATTCAGCTGCTCTCTCTCAGTGGTCTGCACAGGCTCTCAAGTGCAGTGTGAGGGAAAGGATAACTCGTCCCTGCTGTGAGGGGATAAACAGGCACATCACAGATGCTGCCAAAAGGAGCTGCTGGCATCCTGGATCCTGACCCGCTTGCACCCCATCCCTTGGTTCTCGGGGATTCAACCAAACCGACCTGCACACAACCTCCCTGTTGAAAAAAACCCCAAAAACTAATGCCAGGCTGCCAAAAATCAAATAGCACAGCCCAATGAAAGCCAGGAGGGCTTTCTAATCATCAGTCCCCAGGACAGGAGCAAAATCCTCCTCTTTCCCCAAGCTGCTGAAGGTTCTGAGAGTAGGATTTTAACATGCCCACACCTCTGTCACGTCCACTCAGTATCCTGGGAAAACACGGGAGATTCACGGCTTTTTAATGTTTTTTTAATAATTTTCTCACACATTTACTGCTAGGTTTAACCCAGGGAGTGAAACCAAGCACGGATCTGAGTCTCCGTTAAACCAATCGCAAAGGTCAATTTAAATTTAGACAAACACAAATTATTTGCCAGGGCCACACCGCTAAAAGGAGACATCTCAAACATGAATCAGGGACTCCGGAAAGGCCATTCCACACCTGAGCAGGTGCCTGCAGTCAACACACGTGGGAACGACGGCGCTGCCAATGCGGGACTGCCGGGATGGAGACACCCGATCCCGACGGAACCTCGGGCATCCCCTCGCTGCCAAAACACACCGGCAGGGGCGGAGGAACAGCGGCACCCTGGAGATACCGGGCACAAACAACTCTTTAAACAGCACCCGAGGGACCACCAGCGATGGATCCGCCGCTCCAGAGGAGCTCAGAGCCCGCTCCGCCACCTGATTAAAGGCACGATTTTGGTGGCTGCACGTAGTTCCGTGATTACTTGTTTGGAGCAAAACAAGGGAGCGACAGGTGCACACCTCCGGCAGAAGCTCTTTTACAGGCAGCAATAAAATAGATTGTGGCAAAAGCCAGAAGGATATCCCACGGTTACACGCTGTTCCCTTAGTTTGAAAAGAAAAAATAGGGGGAAAAAAAACCCCTCCCGGTATTTTTAGCAAATCTTTCGAGCTCCAAGACGCGACCTGCTACCTTTACAGGTTTTTTTCCGCCCCGAGACACATAGGAAGCTGTGCTCTGCCTGTCCCCGCTTTTCCTGGCAAAGCCACCAAGGAAAAGGGAGGGAACAGAGCCCAGCCGGCTTTGCCCCCACCGGGATTCGGGAAGCCCCCCGAGCGCCTCTCCCTTGGCTGACCTTGAGTGGGGCGGCAGGGGAAGGGAGGAACAGCAAAACGCGGGGAAGGGGCGCTGCGCTGCCCGCCCGGCTCGGTGGCGGTGCCGCC